>NC_065409.1:16164291-16465299 GCF_024362695.1 Pectinophora gossypiella
GCATATACAGTTTACCCGCTAAACTTTTTCAAACATGAGGATCTCCTTTGCACTTCTGTTACTCTTTCTGTCGTAACTAGATAACTCACGTACTATGATCGAGCCACGATACGTTCTGAACTATATAATAATTACTTAATTTATTATTTATTTTCCACTGAAAACAATCTTCTCTGTTATATATTGCATGGATGTTGTGCTATAAACTTTATTATTTAAGTATGTGTGTAAATACAAGTAGAATGTACATCTATGTATGTTGTAGTCACTATCTTCGACTATTATTTGATATAATTGTTTCATATGGTACA
The DNA here is from genome assembly GCF_024362695.1 of Pectinophora gossypiella. NCBI lineage: Eukaryota > Metazoa > Arthropoda > Insecta > Lepidoptera > Gelechiidae > Pectinophora > Pectinophora gossypiella. The sequence continues at coordinate 16,164,603 of NC_065409.1, forward strand.
ATATGAATGTACTGAGTTTACAAACTATCCTATTTCCATGTCTAAATAATATTTCTTGCGAAATAATATATTATTTTCCATTTATTTGTGATAAAAAAACACACACGGACCACTTCTTTTTATTAGACATCATTTTTATTTTGTGTTTTAGTTTTATTTAACTTTCAATTTGTATAAAATTAATTTTTATTTAAATATATCACTAATAAATGGAAAGAAATTTTTCTTAATAACTATAATAATATATGAAGCATGTACTATGCTGCAAAATAAATTCAATATTTAATGGAATAATAATCAAATATATAATTGATGGGTGAGAAAATAAATCTCGCAATATTTTTTTCGATACCTACATCGATAACAGAGCAAAAGTATTAGGAATATTTTTGGAATCGCGAATAAATAAACGTAATAGACTGTTTTTGCACGTGTATGCAACTAATAGATATATAAATATATTAATAATTATTTGACAGCGAGTCACGGGCAGCGGAAGACTGGCGTGTGTCAGGCGGGATTCTCAGCTGCTATAGCCAAGGTGAGTACAGCATCTAACTATTTATCTAAATACGTAACAGACTGACTGACAAATAATCAACGCAAGTTCTTCGCAAAAGTATCCCTTTTCTTTATTATTTGCATTTTATTTCAATAATATAAGTAGTTATTAAAAAATAGAGGTGTGATAATTAGTTATGCAGCCAGTGTGTTTTAATAATGTTTAAGATTTTATCAAGTGAATCAGACAAGGGGCGGTAAAGAGTGTAACTACCAATCAATCTATCAATAATTATTTATTGCACAAGTGGTCTAACAGCTTCCGTGGTCTAGTGGTTATAGCGTTAGGCTCACGATCTGGAGGTCCGGGTTCGATTCCCGATGGGGACATTGTCGAAATCACTTTGTGAGACTGTCCTTTGATTGGTAAGGACTTTTCAGGCTTGAATCACCTGATTGACCGAAAAAGTAAGATGATTCAGTGCTACGGAGGGCACGTTAAGCCTTTGGTCCCGGGTATTAGCCGTAAAAACACCTCCACCAACCCGCAGTGGAGCAGCGTGGTGGAGTATGCTCCATACCCCCTCCGGTTGATTGAGGGGAGGCCTGTGCCCAGCAGTGGGACGTATATAGGCAGTTTATGTATGCACAAAAACATAAACACAGGACATGTACAGACGAATAAAATAAGCACAATTGGCGGCCTTATTTGTTCATCATCATCAATTTAAGAGCCACGCTCTTGTCGGTGCAGCATTTTCCATGCTACTTTTTTAGGGAAAAATAGGGCAGTGGTTTCCCTCTTGCCTTATTTGTTAAACATTGTTAAATCATTAAAAACACCAGTTAAGTCACCCTTATTTATTTGCAACGTCATTGATACGAGAGTCGGATATTTTTCATTAAAACTCAAATTATTTCACAAAGAAACCTCAAATGGTGCAATCGAAAACAACATTGTATAAATCCTTCATTAAATTAAAGATACATGATTATGCGACTTCATAAATAAGGTACATTTGTCAGGTTGTTAATGGTAAATTACCTGTCTGTCTGTGATATTGAATTAAAGTACAGTCATTATTGCTTTAGTCACGCGAAACACGAATTCTGCGAGAAAAGTCGAGTTATACTTTACTCTGTCAAAAGTTTCGAAAGGGTGTGAAGTTGGCGACAAAAGTGCGGGGTTAGTTTTTTTTTTAAATGAGTTTGGCATTGCGAATTGATAAAATTTGGTAAAGTTCATCGTCTATTTATCGAGTCTTGTAAAATTCTAAATCATTGTTTTTTTACGTACTTACATACTTAGTTACGTACAGTCAACGAGGGACTTTCAAATCAAATCAAATCAAATATACTTTATTGCACAGAACTAAAATTTCAACAATCAGACATAACACGTGAATACAGTACAATTTGGGCGGCCTTATGGACTTTCCAAGCTACGTTCCCCAAAAAACTATAGATGGAGCTGTACAGAGTAGCCTTTGTTTTTTTTTTACCTTTGATGGGTTTGCTCTTGGCCCCAGACTTGCCCGAAGGCATTGACGAAGCCTAAGGTGGAGCGAGCTTGTCAGAAGGTGCCTGTCCGCTCTGGCCTTGAAAGCACAAGGGTTATATGCATTCGGAAATACAGAAGACGGCAGAGAATTCCACTCTCTTTTTTATCTTTGTTTCTGGGTGTAAATGATGACCCTTGTTACAACCCAGGCACAACACATCTCCCACTCATTATTATTCTGATCAAAATAAAGAGAAACAATTTAGGTGGCAACATTATTTTACACATACTACCCATATACCAACGTAGACCAAATGTTAAATGCTGACCATCTGCAAACTGTAATATCATTTTTATTGCAAATAAATGAGTATGAATTATATCTGATCGAAATATCAAGCAACAATTATTTTTACAAATGCCTCTGCCCTTACATTATATTTTTGAATTATTATGTATTAGCACAGATCATCTGCTTTTGAAACAGTAACCAAAGATGTATCTTCTTCTAACACTTCTTCTCAACCCACACCGGGTTGTGAGGTGGATTACCAACCGTCAAAGGCCCCTGACATGGCTCATGTAACGACTACCTACTTACATCAGTAAGTAGTACTAGGAGCAACGGCTTAACGCCTTCCGAAGCATCTTACTTTCGGGTGATCAGCCAATTTTTTTTTTTTTATAGCGTACTTACCTAAATGCTTTTCGTGACAACTGTACCTATACGTAAATACATACTTAAGGCACATGGTTAAGGTACTAATTGAATACAAAATTGGCTGCGAAATGTAAAATACGGTCGTAATTTGGGAACCAATTTGGCAGCTCGTGAGAATCACTACCGATTTCATTCCTTGCATTTTTTAGTTTGGTCAGACCACCAATGGCGAATTTTATGCGAGTTCCTAATTGAAATTAAGAATTAAGTACTTGTACGCTCAATAAAAAGGACGAATCATGATGACTTACAGAATTTCACAGGTTTACCAAATACGGTATTTATTTAAAGATACCGTACTTATTCTGCAACATCCTGGTTTAATAGCTTTTTAATAGTACTTACCTACTATCTATACTTAGTAACAGTATAGCACTTTTAAACCCTATTAACGTGCCCACTGAAGAATGGAATCATCTTATTTTTCGATCAATCAGGTGATTTAAGTTTTTTTTTCTTCTGGCTTCCGCGGCTAGCGTGATTTCAATTTGCAATGTCCTAACCAAACCAGGACACTCTCATAAAATATTTTTTTGTTACACTCTAATGGCTATTATAAGTAATACCTAAACAAGATTTCTGTGGAAATAATATACGTTTTAATGAAAAAAAAAACGAAAAAAATAATACAGTTCCTTTTTTACTTTCTAAACGACATTAATGAAGAAGGAAAGGCAGATTCACATACAGCCTTGTTATAAGATAAAATTTAATCCAATAGATTCGTCATGAGTAGGCTCACCACTGGACCAAAGAGGCCTTATGATAACAATGGGATTTGTTCCTTTTGCCGACCTAGGTCACTTTCTTTGTAGGTCATTTTCTGATTAGGTCACTTTTTGAGTACGTCACCTTCAGTGTTAGTAGTCATTTGATGCCCACAAAAATCCTATCCTAGGGATTCATGTAACATCGTGATTTTACGATCGTGGGAATTGCATTATTTTTGCCATGCGGAATTATCATCGTGATCGCATCGCGCGCACGTGAGCCGCATGGCGCATGCGCGGCTTGCAACCCGCGCGGCGCACGCCGCCACCACATCCGTGCGCTTATGAATTATTAACAACTTTTATTGTGCGCGCGCAAAAAAACGACGCAAGATGGCGGACCGTTCCTATTTTGAAAATAGTCGCGGATTGTTTTACTGCAGTTTTATTATGACTCTATATTTGGCAGACAATCGGGTTTTGTCGCTTTTAAAACGTTTTAAATGTATGAGCCCGTTTTATGGCAATGCAACGATTTATTTTTCGTTGTCGAATATTTGTTATTTATTATTGTTTATTGAGGATAAAATTCTGCTCACTTTGAATAAACTTTAAATTATTCGTTACGAGTTTTAAAATGTCAATTTTAAATAATACATTAACATCATTTTACCCACAAGTCCAAAAGTTTTACAAAAAATAAGAAGCCTTTTTCGTATTTCGTATTTCTCAGAACACCTTTTTTCTAATATTAAACTACATTTAAATTCATCACACGCAAAGCTACGTAGTAGCACATTAGTATCCAAATATACGTAGGTGTTAGTGACACCGCACAGTACATAAAAGTAAATTATTTTAAATTTTATTCTTTTGCGATGGAAAGTTCCACTTGATATTAGCACAGAATAATGAGCTGAATTATCCCCCTTAGTATTCGTTAGGATGATGTCACTTACGCCCCTTACAAGTACGTAAGTTAGCAAGGATGGGTGTTAGTGACACCGTAACGAATACTGAGGGTGATGACTCAGCTCTTGATTCTGAGTTGATATTAAGTGGAATTTTCCGTCGCAAAAGTATAATTGAAAATAATTTAATAAAAAAAACGCAACCCGGGTCCTCGGGATCGTGAGTATTCCTTATTGTATGTCTAAACTCTGTTGGAGGGGGTGAGGTAAACCAAGCTCAGACGCTGGTGGGGGGCGGAGAGTTGCCGTTCTATACGTAGTATTATTCCTTATTCCTTGTCGTGAGCCCAACGCTGAACCAGACCACCGAGGCTGTTATATTGTGACCTTCATATCCTTGGTCTATCATCAGTCGACTTTAGTCACAGTATATAGCAAAGAAAAATCATTAATTTTTAGTAAAAGATACCTCATCCGATACAAGCTGCTTAATCTTCTTATCGCGTGGGTTGTGAGGTGGAATACCAGCTTCATCAACCCTGGTATCAGGGTTATTACTGGACCCCGGACATGGCTCATGTAACGACTACATACTTACAACAGTAAGTAGTAACCGGGACCATCTTACTTTCGGACAATCAGGTGATCAGCCTGTAATGTCCTAACCAAACTAGGGATCACAAAGTGATTTTTGTCCCCGCCGGGATTCGAACCCGGGGCCTCCGGATGAGTCCAACGCTCAACCACTGGACCACAGAGGCTGCTTAATAAAACCGGCACGTAATGACCGCAGTTTACAGACAACAGATTTATATTTCTACTGCAGAACTATCTCTCTTCGCCGAAACTGATATCATCTTGTAACACGCTTTAGATCTCCGTCTTTTTATATTTTTCTAACAAATGGCTACTTTAAACTTATTTATTGTATTGTTTGAGAAAAAACTGTATTAAACCAGGTAGCCAGGTATTCTTTTTTTAATGAGGGATTTAACAGGTTACGTTTCTCAAAATAAATAAATAAAATAATTTTTATTACGGGTCACTTGGACCCAGGTTGTTAGTAACAATGATTTCTTACTAATATTAGTATTACATAAATACACAATACACACACATACACAATAAAATTGAAATAAAAATAAATAAAAATAAGACATTTATTTACTGCTCCTGTAAAAGTGACTCATGGAGCAATGAGTCATGTACGGACAGTCCTACTTACAATTATGCTCAGGATACTGTTGGGGCTGGCGCGGATCCTACGAGTCAGTGATGTGCATCGTTTACGCATTGTGGTGTAGAAGCAGTCGACCCTTGCCTCAGCGAACATCCCTGACGCGCTAACAAAAAACATTATAGATGGCGATGTAAAGATTTTCCTTCGTATAACCTTCTAATTTCAAGGATAACAGACACACTCGTAAGCAACTTTCATCTTTGTTTTTGGATATAGATGATGGGTCTTGTTATTACACCCAAGCACAAAATATCTTCAACCCAGCCGAACGGCCTCTGTGGTCCAGTGGTTGGGCGTTGTGCTCACGATCCGGAGGTCCCGGGTTCAAACCCCGGTGGGGACAAATCACAAAAATCACTTTGTGAACCCTAGTTTGGTTAGGACATTACAGGCCGATCACCTGATTGTCCAAAAAGTACGATGATCCGTGCTTCGGAAGGCACGTTAAGCCGTTGGTCCCGGTTACTACTTACTGATGTAAGTACGTAGTCGTTACATGAGTCATGTCAGGGGCCTATGGCCGCTCAGTTATAACTCTGACACCAGGGTTGAAGTGGTTGGTAATCCACCTCACAATCCACACCATAGAAGTAGAAGAACCCATTATTATTCTGATCAAAATAAGGAGAAGCAATATAGGTAGCAACATCATTCTATACATAATCTGATCTAAATATTAAGCAACAATTATTTTATATTTGCCTCTGCCATTTCACACACTACACACACTATACAGGGTGTTAGTAACATCGTAACGATAACTGAATGGGATGATTAAGATCGTGATTCTGAGTTGATGTCTCGCCTCAGTATTCGTTATGATGTCACTAACACCCTGTATATTTTTGTCGGACGTCTCATCTGCCTAAAATATTAGAGCTTCTCACAACCTGTATAGCAGTGGAAAAGTAGCTGCAAGAAAAACATCCTAACACCTTGTCTAGGTGTAAACCGGGAGTAATAAGTACATCATCATCATCATCAGCCCATTAACGTCCCCACTGCTGGGGCATGGGCCTTCCCTATGGATGGATAGGGAGATCGGGCCTTAAACCACCACGCCGGCCCATTGCGGATTGATGGTTATTAACGACTGCTAATACAGCCGCGACCAATAGCTTAACGTGCCTTCCGAAGCACGGAGGAGCTCGAGATGAAAACTTTTTTTTTTGTGGTCACCCATCCTATGACCGGCCTTTGCGAAAGTTGCTTAACTTTAACAATCGCAGACCGAGCGCGTTTAACGCTGCGCCACCGAGCTCCTCACAATAAGTACATTGGTATTCATTGAGACATCGCGATGCATCCTAATAGGCTGGTGCATTGCGAGGAGTTCGGAATTCAAACTGCAGGTCAGTGCGAAGGTATAGAGATGGGTAGGTAACTAAAAATATGGTTTCTCCTTCTCTCGTGTTGGTTATGAGGTCAACGACCGACCTTAAACTTCGTATCAAAGTTTTATTGAACCACCAAAGACCCCTGACATGGCTCATCTAGAACTATATACATATAATATGTAGGAAGGGACTTCGTCTTCTTAAATTAAACACTCTTCTATTTAATACGTGTTTTATTTTTGATCAGACCCACGCTACGCATCTTCACAATTCGCCATCTTATCTATTCTATATAAAACAAAAAAGTAATACAACTTCCGCTTCCTATTTCCGTCTCTCTCTCTCTCTCTCTCTCATACTTTCTCGCTCCGAACGTTCCTTTTCCTGCATCATACCTTTCCATTCCCACATATATCTTAGTAAAGTAAGTAAATAAAGCCAGGACAGGCCTGGGACCAGGGGGTTCAGATGCGTCCTGCTGGTGCGCCGTAGAAAGTAAAGAGTCGTGAGTTCTATCATTATCCGAAACCACAAATAAAATTCGCGGGTACCTATTTGAGCGCTCGCATCGGTAAATAATATAGCGTTGTGTCACAAAGCGACGACGGTAGGTACGTACCATCTTCGCGCGCGTTTTCCTATCTCCCTCGAAGTAACCTAACCTAACAACTTAGCTAGGATAGGGCGCCGTTACAAAATACTAAACTTGTAACTGCGCTGCAGATTGAAAAAGATTGGGAACCCCTGCATTAAGTACAACATTTTCGTCTTTAGAAATAAACTCTACCTTGTAGAGTTCTCTCCACTCTAACATTCCCTATCCAAGTTTCTTTCGATGCAAAACAAAATTCCTTCAATTCCTTGTCATTACATGTGGCTAACATGCGCTTGCGATCGGTTGCGGAACGCGCCGTGGCCATTTGCAGACAATGGCGGACGCGCATGCGCAGTACGCTATATCGGACATGCTCACGGATTTGTCCGGAATCCTTTACAGTTGATAATGTATTTGAAGTCTGGAATAAATTGATTTGTCTTCGAGAAATGGGCTTTCTTAACTGGGCTTGGGTTTGGTTTTCAACTTGTTAAGAAAGATGCACAGTCATAAGCAATATAATGTACCCACTTTAGGACTCTGTCGTCGCACTAACATATTTGACATTTAGTGAGACTAACAGTTCAATTTGTCAAAAAAGTTAATGTGACATGGTACCAAAGTGTATACATATTAATGCTCGTGACTCGTGAACGGTCACGAGAAGTACGGACTTAATGATGTATTGGAGATGTCCGTAGAAAAGGTTTAAAACGATCTATTCTGATCCGGCGTGCTTGTATGAAACGATTGATGAATGTGGAGGAAGCAAGAGAAGTGTGTCAGGAATCGAAGCAAATAAACATCTAAATAGGTAAATATAATCTACTAAAACTTGGTCTATAAATTGTTTATCGAATAGGCCGTCGATCAAGTTAAAGTAGAGGTTTTAATTTGTCATCTTTTAGCGTTTTCATAATGATAATCTAAGCAGCAGTTCAAATGCAAATCCACGGAACCGAATAATAATAAACATAACATTTATAGCTTCACACTTCTGTTATTACAAGTAATTAGCATCGTAACAATGTACACCTAGATAATAACTTTCACACCTGAACCCGTGCTCTTTCAACTACCCGCGAATCGTAAAACTTTACAAGCGCAAGCGACTTTGTACCGAATTTTACAAGCTTGTAATAATATCCGGCGCGGATTCTGACAAACCCTCATTACTTAAATTGATTTTAAGTAATCCCGACCAGTCATTTTCTTATCCCACAAAAACATATAGAGGATTTCGTCGGCCTATAAAATTAATTAATTAAATGAAAATAGAAAATACCGACTAGGTGCCTACTCAAAAAAAAAAAAAAAAACTTTGAATGACATGAAAACTGAAATTGGTGTCTGCAATCTTACGCCTCGTATGTACAGTCATGAGAAATATCATGTACCCATTTTAGAACCCTGTCGCACTATCATATTTGACATTTAATAAGACTTACGATTTAATTTGTCAAAAAAGTTAAAGTGACATGGTTTCAAAGTGTATACATATTAGTACTCGTGACCGAAGAACTGTTTAATATAATGCTGAATAGCATCTTAAGATGAAATTGTACTTATTACGGGATGTGGAAATGAAGACAGAAATGGGTCACTTTGTTTGCAGCTACTTTCAAAGATCAGCTAGTGGTGCTGACTCTAAGTTTACCAGTTCCAAAACTAGCACTATCTCTTTCTTGCAATTATCTTAAGTAAATGACAGAATTAAAAGTAAAACGCTCAAACTAAATTAAAATTAAGTTTTTTGCTGGCTAAATCAGCACTACCTCATCATCATCATCAGCCCATTAACGTCCCCACTGCTGGGGCACGGGCCTTCCCTATGGATAGACAGGGAGATCGGGCCTTAAACCACCACGCGGGCCCAGTGCGGATTGGTGGTTATTAACGACTGCTAATGCAGCCGGGACCAACGGCTTAACGTGCCTTCCGACGCACGGAGTAGTTCGAGATGAAAACTTTTTTTTTGTACCCATCCTATGACCGGCCTTTGCGAAAGTTGCTTAACTTCAACAATCGCAGACCGAGCGCGTTGACCGCTGCGCCACCGAGCACCTCAAGCACTACCTATTTACTTAAAAATAGTTTAAGAAGTGTTTGTCAGAATCACACCATCATCGGCAAATTTAATTGAATATTCAACGCTCCGCATGCTTTATGTTTTCCTTACAGTGGAGCAGTTTGCGTATTTTACAACACATTTTATGGCCGTTTTAGAACAAAGTCTGGTCTTAAACTTGTGCTGGAAGTGCCAACGGAAGACAAAAGGGGAAATATGTGAATACTTGTAAGTTAACCCGGAAAAGGATATGAGCAGCGTAGTAAAGGATTTATGACAAGTTCATGGTTTTAGTAAATTCTTAACGTCTTTTTATTACACTAAAGATTTAAAATAAGTATAGTCCGCGTAAGGAGTAAAGTCTACGTCTATTTTTGCAGTACATGCGATCCGAATCCGATCCAAATCAGACAATGAAACTAACTCAAATACAAAAATATTTTTATAACATAGTTACAACCTTTTTTTTGACGTGACTTACTGTAGATTTGCCGCAGATGGCATTAACTACTTGGTCGGACAAATGGGGAGCGCTGAGGGCTCTCATTCGGCACAAAATTAAGACAACAGGCCTGAGGGTGCCCAGTTGGGCGCGAACCTCGGCTCACGGCGTCGTCTGAAGAATTAATCGACCCTAGTGGGTCGATAGCGATAAGCGCTGAATGAGGGAAATCGTCGAACACGCCGTCGGGCCCGGTATCGGGGTTTTGAAGTAGCTAGAGTAATCGGGTCGTCGGGATCGTATATTACGTCGCCGTTAGGACGCCGATAGTAGTTACACCCAGGTTAGTCTAAAGTTATAAAAACACCAGCGCAAAATCCCTTTAAACGTTTCGACCTTATCAAGCACCTTATAAATTCACAGCGAATGCCTAATAAATAAATGCATAAATAGGAAAGTATATATAAAATATCTTCCCCATACAAAATGCCCATAACCAAATCGGTGGTGCTGTCGCAGCCGTGACACCAGCGCGGCGCATGCGCGGTGCATGTCGCGCTGTATATGGCGGCGGCTAGCGGCTGCGTGTCGGCGCCGGCGCACCATTTATATTTACTTTTATATGGGATTTATTTATTATATGATAAGTTTAAAGTAGTAGATAGGCTGTGAATGTTATTTATAACACAAGGTCATGACTATATCCCAATTGGGGTAGATAGAGTTACATCCATCGCAAGATGAATTGAGTACCCACATCTCACCGAGCTTTCTGTTAGACCAACGTCATAGGTGGTGACCCGTATCGCCGTCTATAATGGTCGAGCCCCCTATAATATGTTAGTGATATTATTTATATAAGTAGAAAATAAAATCCAACTTTGAGAAAAAAAAAGAATTGAAAAATATACCGTAACATACTTTCATAACACGAATTATATTATCCTGCGAGTCTGCGAGAACCGTGTCTCCTTCAAAAAAATTAAGATTATCAAAATCAACTCAATGCAGCATAAAATTATCAACCTGACCTTATGAACATCAATCGCAGATAAAGATAAAGGCATCCCGATACACATGTTAACAGATTTTTTAAGTGTTTTTTTTTTAAGTTTTTGTGTCTGGGTTTCGAGCCATTCAGTCTTATCGTTCGCGTTCACACGAGTGAACTGTTGAGATGTCTGTTTTTTGTCTGTTTGATGTACAGGTTATAGGCTGACGCGGATTTGCGACTAATTATCAAAACTATTTTTATTCGACGTAATTAATAATTATCAAAGATCTGAAAAATATATTTTATGTCGGTAAAAAGCCACATCGAAGCAATTCATCTTTAAAAAAGCAAAATTTCAATTAGACATTTGCGCATATAAAATTGAATGCGCAATGCAAACAAATGTCAAATAGAAATATTGTTTTCTAAAAAATGTATCAAATCTGTCACCAAACCCGAGGATAAAAAGACATAAAAATATATATATTTTAAATAAGTAAATCAAGCAAGAAGCAGAGGCTGGGATTTCATTAGCTTTGTTCATGACATACTTTTCTTGCTTCCTCCATATTCATAAAAAGTATAACATAACATAAACAGCCTATATACGTCCCACTGCTGGGCACAGGCCTCCCCTCAATCAACCGGAGGGGGTATGGAGCATACTTTACCACGCTGCTCCAATGCGGGTTGGTGGATGTGTTTTTACGGCTAATAGCCGGGACCAACGGCTTAACGTGCCCTCCGTAGCACGGAGTCATCTTACTTTTTCGGACAATCAGGTGATTCAAGCCTGAAAAGTCCTTACCAAACAAAGGACCGTCTCACAAAGTGATTTCGACAATGTCTCCATCGGGTATCGAACACGGACCTCCAGATCGTCATAATAAGTATAAATAAGTTAAATCGCTTTCACTCGTGGTTTGATCACGGTAAGTTAGATATTCTGCCTGTCCTCGGGTCTACGCTTACAAATTTTTAAACAGTGGCCGCCGATTCAATGGGATTTGAGGGTTTTTTTTTACAAATAAAAAAATACAGTTTTGACTTTGACATGTCTACCAACTTAGCAACTGAAGACATCTGCAAAGTTATCATTGAAAAAGTAAAAATACGTTTGCCTCGGGCTCATTGAGAATTATACTAAATAAAGAAATCAGAAGATTTAAGAAAGATACGGAAGCAGTATATAAATCGAAGGTTGGTGTTAGGGTTGGCAGACGAAGACCTAGAAGGACGTACATTGACCAAATTGGAGATGTCCATAGAAAAGGTTCAGTACAATCTACTCTGAACCGGCGTGCGTGTTTGAAACGATTGATGAATGTGGAGGAAACAAGAGAAGTGTGTCCATAGTCTCTGCTTACCCAGAGATAGATAGGCGTGAGTTTATGTATGTATGTAAGAGAGATTCAGAATTTTTAGTGGAATTCCGTGGTCTCCGTCTATTCCAACGAGAACGGTGTACTTATGTATGTAAGATTTTAAGAAATCACTAATACCCTGTATTAAAACTTAAAGCCTTTCGTCAATTTGAATAAGCCTTAGACAATCGTCTTATTAGACTCCTAGTAGCCAGTGGTGTGCCATTTCCGAGAAAATTCCCAAACTGGGATTTTTTCTGTTGCAAAAAAACTCTTACAAACATCTTATTTTTTTTTCTTTCTTGTACGGTCACGAGCATTAATATGTATACACTGTGGTACCATGTCACATTAACTTTTTTAACAAATTGAACTGTAAGTCTCACTAAATGTCAAATATGTTAGTGCGACAGAGTCCTAAAGTGGGTACATTATATTGCTCATGACCATGACTGTACTTTGTTTCTATCTTCCTAAAGGCTCAAGGGTATAACAACGCTCTTTTTACACAACTTTCGCGCCTTTTTACTGACGGGAATGTTCCCAAACGGCACATCACTACCCCTAACTTTTAAAGAAAGTGACATAACAGGATACTTACAAAAAGAATGGGGCCATAACACTCGGAGCAATATTCTTTATCTGTGGCAGCCAATTAGAGCAGGATTCCCTTGCATTACCATAAGTGGGTTATAAAAAAATATAGCGGGACTTATCCACTCTGCCCGATGTCCTGTGGTTGTTTTATGGTGTGTAATAGGGACTTAACACGTTCACGTAACCAACGTGTATAGACGTCGAAATAAAATGTTAACACAGAACGTTCAAGAACGTTAAATTTTCATAGTAAAAATATGAGCTAAGTCATAGCGTCACAACATGTTCATAAATGAATATGAACATACGTATCAAAATCTCAGACCTTTACTGTCACTGGATGTAATTTTTTAACACTTTGATTACAAGTCACTCACACATTAATATATAGTTATATAGTTCAATTACATGCGCAACGTCATTCCACGTTGACGTTGTTACGTAGAGTATAGGTCAACGATGTTTCGTGACACAACGTTTATATACGTCGAATACTGGCGTATTATGAAAGTTATGGTTTTTCTTCCAGCTTCTTTTCCCCGGCTATACAGGTTGTGAGAAGCTGCAGTAGTTTTAGGCGGATGAGACGTTCGTTATGTAAAAATTGACGATTCAAAGTGTAACTATGTTACCTACTGAAGAAAGATATTTTTGAATTTGAATTTGAATTTGAATATGATGTCGTTCTATAGTATTGAGTTCAACTTTAAAGAACTGGGCCCAACGTGTATACACGATGACGTGTCACGCCGTTACCGTGATGACGTATGTGATCGTTTATTTATTATATGGCGGTAACGTGTATGATCGTCCTCTAATTTATAGAAGAGACAAGAGACAAATTGGGATGCTTTCGCGAACGTGTTAGAAGTCCAAGTATGTGTAGAATACAAGTGTGCTCTGAGCAGCCAATTTGAAGAAAAGTACATAATAACGGGTTCTAACCGCGTTTAAATGGGGATATGAGACTCCCGATATTTCGACACTGTTGCAAGTGCCATGATCACGGGATGACTGATGAGATTGGAGTGGAGTAGGTAGATCCATAATTTTCTACGGGCAGACATATCTGTCTACCCTCTTTCTTTGCCGCTTGTTTATGTTTTTGATATCGGAATGTTCGGAACCATCTGAACTCGCACCAAACTCACTACGACAAACCGCACTCACTGTGTCCTCCACGTTTTTTCACCATATTAGGCCGTTTCAAGCTTTTTTACAACACCTACTACTGGGTAAACGCGGTAAGAACCCGTTATTATGTGCTTTAATTATGATAATAACCGCGTAAACTTAAAACAATTGAAGAAAAGTGTTAATGTAAGTGTCTCGTAGTACCTAAGTCTCATCTATCGTGTGGGTTGTGAGGTGGAGTACCAACCTCATCCACCCACGGTGGTGGTGGAGTACCTAAGTAGTTTTTCGTGATAAATTAGATCCGTTATAGCTCAGGTTAGCCTAGTCTTGTTCTCGGAGACAGTTGTGAGACCAATAATCGTCTTCATCAACCCTGAAACAACAATAGATATCAATTCAGTGCAGCAATTTACGTTACATTTTATACCTGATGGCCTTTTACTTAATAGTTCCATGATAGCTTATTATAATGATATGAATAAATAGCAATAGTTTTAACAGGTATACTTATATTTTTCAACTTTTAATTTTGCACTGTCTATACCGCTACGTTTTTATTACAATCATTTCCTATACTTAAAGGTTGCCTGGAAGATATTGCTACCTTAGTAATAAGGCCGCCTGTTGTACTACCTATCTAATTATAATAATGTATTTTAAATATATGTTTTAAGTGTAATAAAGGGTTTTGTATTGTATTTCTGCACTTCTGGGCACAGGCCTCCCCTCAATCAACCTGAGGGGGTACGGAGCATACTCCACCACGCTGCTCCAGTGCGGGTTGGAGTTGTTTGGGCTAGTAGCTCAGGATCAACAGCTTAACATGCTTTCCGGAGCACGGTGTCATCGTACTTTTTCAACCAGGTGATTCAGCCTGTCATGTCCTAGGAAAACAATGGACAGTCTCGCATAGTGATTTCGACAATGTCCACATTGAACCTGGACCTCCAGATCGTGAGCCCAACGCTATTACCGCTAGATCACGGAAGCCAGCTTATGATAGCCTTCATTTGAATTTGATGAACATTTCTGCTGTGTTTTCTTTTCATTATAATAACTAAGGATTGTTTTCATTGCAGGATGGCCAGAGGTTGTTCATGGGCGCGCCGGGTAGCTTCTACTGGCAAGGTAAACATCACCCCTTCTCAGACCGCTCCTCACAAAATCACCGAGTGAGGTCACGATTTTGTGGGCGGCGGCCATCTTTACCTACCTCACTGCATCAATGATACAACCACATAGACGCCTAATATTCGATTTTTCGCAAAGGAATCATTCTGTCAACGAGCTGAGGTAAGGGGGGAGGAAAGTCCGCTTTCCTTACTCCCCCCAGCTTTCCTAACTGCGTTTGGATTGGCACAGATTATAGAAACAAGAGAGATTTACCCTCAGCACTAAATTACATGAGTCCGCATGTCGTCTGTTGACTCACGTCGGTGTGTGAAGCGACCGTACCAAGTCATTTCTGGCTGGACGGCTACATCGATTTACCCGCAGTTCTTTGCGTAGTAACACAAACGCTAGTAGTGGTTGCGCGATACTAAAGAAGCATTCAATGATGTGGAAAGTTTTATAATACGATCGTTGCCTCGTATAGTATTGTCGTTTTGTGCATATTACAGTCCCACCCGCTATGCTACCGCGGCATCTCTCTATAACAAGAACTCTGTGGTTAGCCCACTCAATATCCTAAACATGTCGAAAACACGGCAGTGGTCCGCGATTGGTCGACCAATTGTCGGACGGAATCTTAAAAAGCCCACATTCAAGCAATTTATGTAAAAAAGCAACATTGCAATTGGACATGTGCGCAAAAGTAAGTGCACAATGTCAACAAATGTCAAATAGCAATATTGCTGTTTAGACGAATTGATTCAATGTGGCCTTTTTAACCCCCCTGATCTACTAGTCATGTGTGCTTACCCTGTTTGCTATTAGGGGTCTAGTGGTTGTATCGTTGATGTCTCACTGCTGTGTATTTAATTGTGTATTAAAAATCCACAGGGCAAACGTTTTCGATAAACCCTAGCGAACGATTCCTCTTCTTTATGCCGAAAATAAAGGACGATGAAGGTAATGAAGTCAAATGAAGGGACAGATTGATCGTAATGCCCCTAACAGAATAACATAGCGAGAGGCTTAAGCGCCTAATTCTACAGTAATGCCTAGATTCATCCACAGTTTGGTTTTAATCTCATTCCTGCTGTTTGAGTGTAACATTCCTAATTTACTGACATCTAACTTAGGTATCGTGTGCACTGCTACGGTGTCAAAGAAGTCTTGCATTGGCAAATTTTAAGGAATATCTTGGCCACTAATTTTGACCCCGGCGCTTTGGTCGAAGATTTCCCACATTCAGCGCTCTTTCAAATATTATCCCGTCAGACGACGCCCTGAGCCGAGGTTTGCGCACAACTGGGCACCATCAGGCCTGTCTTAACCTTTGTAATGGGGTGACAGCTCTCAGCGCTCCCCATTTGTCTGGCCAAATAGTAAATGCTATATGCGGCAAACCAGTTACTGGCATCTAAGTCACTAATAGGAAGCGCCATAGATAGAAAAAGAGAGGATGCTCTGTGAGAAGCAAGACGCAACGAATGATCCTAGCACGTTAATTTTGAGATCTTAAATGGTGATAATTTTTGATCCAAAGAATGACATAAGCTGAAGTTTAGCAATCCCGTTAGCAACAGGTGTAATGGAAAAATCGCTTGCTGGTGAGGCTAAAATTGATCTAAGTATGTGTTTATTTTTCTTTAATAAAATAACTTTATATTTATTGGACAAATAACAAACACATATAAATAAAACACCTCCTCCAATGCGTCACATCGAGGCAAGATGCCTAACAGGCTGGCAGCATTGCCTCTCTGAATCGCCAGCCTTATTATTTGACAATAATAATATTACTTACTTACTTTATTTTTCTTACATTTTCCGGCAACCAAGATAGGAACCGTGATTAACCGTGGCAGTGTATGAACAACTTAAAAAAAGAATCTGATTGTTGATTTAATAGTACTATAAAACTCCCTACTTACATGCCAGTTTGGCAATAACAAAATTAATAACATTTAGATTTAGAATTGTGACAATTTTTTACTTGGCTTGGATAATTTAGAGAATGATCGAAGTGTTTTTTGGTGTGTGGAATTTTCACTCAAACAAGCTAAATGAAATTGGACTTTAAACTGTTTTAACGATACTACTTTTATCAATAATTAAGAGGGTACCGATTATAAAGACAAATAAGAAGAAAGCGTAGGATGCTTTTTAGCATAGCATGATTGATCTTCAAGAGATACCAATGAAGCCTTGAACCTTATGGTCTTTATTGTATGGGCTTTATTGCTTAACTTCAATATTTCCAAACCTGCAGTTATCATTCGCTGATTACGACAATTGGGTAGAATCCTACGTTAAAGATAAATTACGAAATTCTAAATAACGACAAATCTAAAGGTGACAATGAACTTTTTTTTCTATTTATGAATTTTATTAAAGAAATAAAATCTAATAATAAGTGCGACATTTTGTCACGTTTTTCTATGACGTCACAGGTTGCTTGTTCATACAAATTGTAATCTCGTGTTTTGACGTTTAATATAAAAGAACTGATTTGACTAGTTGGAAACTACCCTTTACCTACCAATTTGTTGAAATTAAAGTCAATCACAAAAGCTGTTGAGATTAGGATAGTAATTTCAATGCAACTGACAATACCACAGATGAAGGAAAACAGCATAAAGTAATTATTGATAAACGTAGAATCGTTATACCATTAGCTTTCCTTAAAATGTCAGTAGTTTACCCTAGCCCGAGGGTTTCATCAAATTCCTTTCTATTAGATCCTTTAGAGAACCATAATTATAGTTACATGAATGAACGACTGGAATCAGACAAACATGCACGATAACATAGATGTCCATCATACTTCACCATACTTTAACTGTGCTAATGATTTGTATAGAAAACGTAGTTTTTCAAAAACAATTTTCCTTTAAAAAATATAGATACTTAAATAGATACTGTAAATTATTTAAAGTAATAGATGTTGTACACGAATGTTTTGTACATAGGAATGGTCAATCCCTTAATTATACCCCAGAATAAAATAGATGGGAATACAGGTCTCAAATAACGCTTTAAACAAAATAACCAAAAAGAACATGCTTCAAAAATACTAAAGAAGATTTTTTACCTACTCATCGGCTTTCTTTGGACGCTCTATAACAAGGATTTGGTGATATTTAACATACTAGAAAATATCCTGAATCTTTGAGCTTTTCAGGTGTGATATCTTTAATAAAATAAACATCTAAAACATTAAATACAATTTTATTATAAATAATGCATATTTTTAAATAATCAAAATTTTAAATTATATTGCTTGTGAATTTCTTCAATTTTCATCATTCGAAACACATTTTAAATGTTGGGCTGCGTCATGCTGCTTACAGCTCATCATCAGTTTGTGTTCGATCTAAAATGACTCCATTTCATCATTTTGTGTTGTCCTTATCAATGATGTTTTCGTTTGGACGATGTCCTTTTCTAACAAGGCGTGTAACTCATAGATAATAAAATCTACTGTTAAAACTTGTGGCGTCATAATATATCAAGTTGACAGTTGTCAAAAATTCTATCCGCCAAGCTTGATTCGTACGTAACTATGGCGCCATTTGCAAAATCAGTGTGTTTTATGTTCTATGGCTTGTATGTCTTGTAAACTTATAATCATGGAAATAAAACCATCGCAGAAAACTTACCATGATTACCTGTCGTAACAAAATCCACATCAAGTAGTCTAATCATAGCATTGAAACATAGCAATTGAAAAACGATGTTCAAAAGAAGCTTTTTACGTTTCACAATCACTCATCTGCTGTTCTAACTAAAACACGTTTTGCCGCGTGATTTTGATCTAAAGCTTTACAAAACTCATAAAATTTTGAGACATCGTCCAAACGCATTTCACCCTTGTTATCTTCAATTGTTTGAAACTATCAATCATTATAGGTCAGCTGTACGAATATACTCAAGGCTCTAAGCCGAAGATCCTGTCGACTCCTGAAGCCAATTCACATTACGATGACTCATACATGGGATACTCTATTACTGTCGGTGATTTCGCCGGCAATGGCATCCAGGGCGTTGCTGTTGGAGTACCTAGAGGCGCTGAACTGAGGGGATTGGTAAATTGTTTAATTATATTTAGTTTAGATGACAGAATAATATGCAGCAGTCGGTCACAAATTTCTCTTCACCACTTTACTCAGCTTGATCAATGGAGAAGTTTTGGTTAGAATTTAGGTCAGATCTAAGAGATTACGAGCTCGTTTTAAACGGTCTACGACCTACAGAAAATCTACAAATTGTCTAATTAAGAGTCTGTCATATACTGAACGAGGGATATTTGACCGAACTTTTTTAATGTGAAACCTTTCCAATCTAGAAAAAAACTGTGTCAACAAAATACAATTTATTTATTGTACCAACTTAATTCAACTTTTGCAATTCCTATTCTAGGTGGTTCTCTACACCTGGGAGCTTCAGAACATTAAGAACATCAGTGGCTCCCAGATTGGAGCATACTTCGGCTACTGCTTGGCATCTGGTGACATTGATGGTGATGGCACTGACGATCTCATTGTCGGCGCCCCTATGTTCACCAGGCCCAAGAGTGATGGTTACGAACATGGCAGGATCTATGTCATCTATCAGGGCAAGGATAAGAATGCGGTAAGAGTTCTTGTGGTCATCATCATTAGGTCTCATACGTTTACTGAAGACGATTTATGCAGTGCAAGACACTTTCGATCGAGACTACAGTCCGTCTGATATAGCAGCGGTAATATCTACCTCACTCTCGGCAGGAAACAATACAGTGGATGGGTTTGTGTTGCAATCAGTGGAACATTTGTAAATTGAAGAGACTTACTGACAAAATTAGAATCTTAAGACCAAATGTTCTTTTGAAGTCCGAACCGCATTTTTTAGATATTGTGTCTGGAAACGGCCTTAGCAGGTTAAGTATTTAAAACTGAGATTGTTTGAGGTGTACACGGTTATTATCATAATTAAAACACATAATACCGGGTTCTTACCGCGTTATTATCAGGGATGACTGGTGAAATTGGAGTGGAGTAGGTAGAACCGTAATTTTCTTAGGGCAAACATATCTGTCGTCCCTTTACAACTGTCGGCACTTGCAACAGTGTTGAAATATCGGTAGTCTCATACCCTTGATAATCTTGATATCCTCGGTAAGAACCCGGCATTATGTGTTTTAATTATTTAAGACTTAGTGATTATGAAGTATGTTGAAAAATGCTTAATTTTGAAGGATGCAATAATATTGAAAGTTGAATGTTTTTGTTTTCAGCTATTTACCAAGAATCATGCTAGAACCGGTGAAGTATCTCGGGGGAGGTTCGGATTGGCTATTACTTCGCTGGGCGATATCAACTACGACGGTTTCGGAGGTAAGATATTGTTTTTGTTTTACCTTCTATCCATGGACATTTAAATCCTTGCACAATCATTTGAAGAGTCAAAGAAGGAAACTAAATTGGGTATTTGACTGTGTCAAAGATAAATTATAAAATTATATCTAGATATACAAGCCAGTCCACCTTGATCAAAAATCAATGTCATTTTACATTTCGACTTATTTTCGAATTTTATGTATAAATTAAGTAACAATGCGTACGACGTCACAGGACAGTATTTCCATACAAACTCCAAAGCTACTTTAGTTTTGACGTTTCGTAAAGAGTATCTCAGTAGACTAGGTTGTCAAATAGCCTATTAGGTAAGAAAAGTAGACAAGTACTTAGATTAATCTTAATTTAGAATTTTTATTATGCTCTAAAAGAAGTGGATTATCAACTTAATAATCACAATTATCATCGTCCTTAAATGAATATACTTTAAACGTAATATCTATATAATTCGGGCTCTTGATGTTCTTGTTCATCTTCAAACCGAGCTTTTATTTAAATAAACGTGGTAGGTGACGCGTGGGTACTTAGTTCATCTTCCTATCCATGCACCTCTGACTGAAGAAATACAGGGTGTTAGTGACATCGTAACAAAAACTTTGAGGGATGATTCAGACTCTAAGTTGATATCATGTGGAATTTTCCGTCGCAAAATTCATGTTTTTTTTTAAATTATTTTCTATGCTATACTTTTGCGATAGAAAATTCTACTTGATATTAGTATTCGTTACGATGTCACTAACACCCTGTATAGTCGTGAGCTTGAAGATAATGAGTTACAAGTGCATAAATAACATTACGATGTCACAGAGCAGTCTTAATTTAATCTTGTTACCCTTCTTTTACTTTTATTTCAACGAAGTTCAACGCAACATTTCAGACATAGCGGTAGGCGCCCCCTACGGTGGCGAGCACGGTCGTGGAGTAGTCTTCATCTACCATGGCAGCGAGCAGGGCATACGGGAGAAGTATTCTCAAGCCATCACTGCTGAGGAGATCTCTCCTAGCCTCTCAACCTTCGGCTTCTCTCTCTCTGGTGGAGTAGACCTTGACAACAATAACTACACCGATCTTGCTGTTGGCGCCTACAAGTCTGACTCAGTAGTGTTCCTGAAGTAAGTCCTCGTATTTTATTAATACGTGATTTACAGTTTTCCTTGTCCTAAAAATAAACTTACTTACTTACCTAGGTAAAAATTCTGGAATAATTCTGATCGATCAAGAATAAAAAACTAGAGTCCTCATCTCACTAGCGTTATTCTACCCTAGGTTTTTTATAGAAGCAACTGTCTGCCTGACCTTCCAACCCGCGAAGGAAAAGTCAGCCCAATACAGGTTAGGTCACATACCACCGAAACAATCTCTTGGGAGGATTCCTTCACCGCTAATCACGTGATAATTATATTGTAACCGTAACTGTTTATTTTTTTCTGCTTAGTTTACACCATTTTTAAGTAAATTTATGGTAATCCATTTTCAGAGCTCGACCAGTAGTAAAAGTGATGGCGGAAGTTCGCTTCATGGGCGAGTCGAAGTTGATCTCGATGACAGATAAGCGTTGTCCGCTGTCGAACGGTACTCGAGTTGCGTGCGCGCAGGTCATGTTCTGTCTCACCTACAACGGCGTCAACGTCGACCAGCAGATCAGTGAGTTTGATACAATTCTTTATTTGAAAGACAATGTTAGAATCATTTATTTGTAAATCAAGGATAACTTTAGGATAGGATCCTTTTTGAACAGAAGGTCTTCTAAGAGAAATGTGTACCTCTGTTTTCTATGACTTTTTTTGGATAAACTTGTTGAAAGTGCTTTTGATTTTTTACTTTTACAAAGATATGTAATAGGTAAAGAAGCACCTGTTTCAGTGTTTGGACACAATGTAATTTTAGAGATATCATTGCTGTTAATGTACTTAAGATACTAAGAAACTCTGTACTCGTATAGAGAATATAATCTTAAAAGAAGATCTCTCTTCGTTGCAATAACGTATAGAAAGGTAACTCCGCCCCGCGCCAATTCGTCGCGGGCGCCGACCTCACCCCCTGGACTTCAGGCTTAAATAGCCGTAAGCCGCTAAGGAGTAAGGCTGGAGAGCGCACGCACTTTGTCTCGCTCACACTTATGCGTTCCGCGGTAAGAATGAGATTTCTGTATGGAGTATCTGGGGTGTGACAAAAGTAAGTTACCGGGTGAGAGCCTTCAGTGCTCCCCATTTGTTCGGCCAAGTAGTTAATGCCATCTGCGGCAAATCTACAATAAGTCACGTCAACGTCAAAAAAAAAGTATTCAACAAGCTATTGTAGGCTAAAAATAGTTATAAAATTGGCTGTTTTTCCATGTAATGTATTCTTTTTTCCAAGCGGAGGGATATATCTGCTACTTCGGTGAGTGGTTGAGGTAGCAACCCATTGGTAACCCACATTACAACCACAAAATTATACATTTCATTATTAATTTCAAAGTACCTTTAGTCTTTACTGCGTTGTTGGTCAAGACAGGATTTTTAACACTAAAAAAAAGCATTATAAAAGCGAAAGAAATTAATAATGAAATTCTAATTGTAAATAATACCACTCTGTAGATTGATGTTAGATTGTGATCACAAACGTAGAAGCACATTGGTGTTGCCATATAATTGTCTCAAAACGACTTTTTAACCTCTCTAAGAGGCAGAATGGTGTCAAGAGCAAACCCATTTCATTTAAAAACAAAAGAAGGATACCACATTAAAATCACGGGTGAAACACACTGACGAAAACTTTTACACGATAACTTGTAATCGTCAAAAATGTATAATTGTTTTTAGACAAATTCAAGTAGGACCATGTTTCTCATTTTTCAATTCCTTTACTATCCAAAATGAGGAATCTACTTCCGTTCCTCGTTTCGGAAGTCAAGACTCAGATCGACGAGATTGACTGCCTACTTGATTGATTGAACTCACAAAGACAAATCTGCAATTTTGTTGTCCCCATTTGTCCGGCCAAGTAGTAAATGTCAGAAACGGTAAATCTGAAATAAGAAAACCACCAACGCACCGTCCACCATATCAATTAACATCATATCAAACTTCGGTATTATAAATGTTTTCAGACTTTATTGTAACTCTGGACCTGGACTCGAGGCAAAAGACCACGAAGAGACTGTTCCTTCTGGAGAGCCGCGAGACCAACTATACGACTCATATTCTGCTCACGCAGGGTAGACAGGAATGCAGAGATATCACGGTTTATTTGGATGTAAGTTGTCCCATGCTGGGCGCCAATTTATGCCAAATTTTCAGTACTTCTTCGACTCGATCGGACTTTGTCTAGTTACAATTTTATACGGTATATTATCCGTATAGACTTTCCGCCTTACCTTAATAATTACACAGTACTTAAACACAAGAAAAACTACTGATTTAATGACCTAACTACTGGAAAAGACTTTTAGAAATAAGTAGTGCCTTTTGTTTGTTCTTGTTGATAAAATGGCGGTGATTGGTACCTTTTTTTATCGCTGGATACGTACGATACTGGTGCAGTCCTAGAGAGCACTCATACAAACAATACTTACTATGACAGTTAAGGTCTGAGCCGCTTAAAGTGTAGTCGTTAAAGTTGTTTTTTTTTTCCATGTACATCATCAGGCCTCATACATCTTTTCCAGATTATGATTTATACACAGTGTCTAGGCACTTTTTTCATGACTACTCAACATAAGTCAATGCGAGAGTTCTGCAGTTGTACTCAGGTCCTGTGCCACTTTTGTGTCGCCTGGCTGTTTTCTCTGCTAACAAATCAAACCAGGCATTGTCGTGAATCGTATGTCTTGCACTTTTCCAGTTACGTGTACCATCACAATACATGAAAGCCATGAACCCCCATTGCCATTTCAGGAGGAGATCCGCGACAAACTAACCCCAATTGAAGTGAAGATGACGTACGACCTAATCAACCAGCCGTCCGGTGGCCACATCGTGCCTCCAGTCCTGGACCAGACGCAAAGCATCGAGCACACTGACTCCCTCAACATCCAGAAAAACTGTGGCCCTGACAACGTCTGCATCCCCGATTTGAGGATGGCTGTTACTACGTGAGTTTGAGAGAACTTAGCAAGTTACAATACCTATTCTATCTCGGCACCTAAGTAGCTTTTTAATCGTGTTAGAATGAAGATACTTTACTTAATGCAAATTTATATACTTAGAAGGACGACTATTGACCAAATTGACAATGACATTAAAAAGGTTTAGATCCACTCTGAACCGGCGTACGTGTATGAAACGATCGATGAATGTCAAATAGTTTAATAATATTTTATTCCACAGGCCCACAATCAACTACGTACTTGGCTCCGGCGAGAACGTCCATCTTGACGTTAAAGTGGAAAACGCTGGAGAAGATGCCTTCGAAGCTGCTTACTACCTCCAGATCCCCTCAGGAGTGGTCTACGCCAAGATGGAGCGTCTGGACAAGGATACTGCTGACACCACGCCGATATACTGCTCGATAAGGAACAAGGCTGGAAATCATACTCTGAAATGTGATCTTGGCAACCCGATGGAGAGAGGGCAGAAGGTAATGATACCAAAAACTAGTAATAACATAACATGGCATCACCACATCATAGCATAGCATAGTATAAGCAGGCAGAGATGTGTATATGTGTGTGCACCACCCACACCTCGCCAGCTATTTTTAAGTCCCATCTAATATGAGACGAGTTTATAGCCATTAACCGGGTACAAATCCTGGAAACCACGCGATATAAATTATCTATGATACAAACATGCTTTCAAGCTCAAAAATGCGCAATAAAGGGTTTCGTTTGATTTCAAATACTCGTATCAACCAAGAATCCAACATACAATACCATAAAAAATGATCTTTTCAAATTTTGATATTATCTAAAAGCAACTTTCAGTACTGCGCTTGACGCGGGATGTGATGCTAGGTTATAATTTTATGTCAATTCTATTGACCTGCGGTTTACCGGTTTCCTTCTCAAACGGGGAGACCGTTTCGAACCTCAGTACCGAACGAACTTGCACCAATGAGTGCAGTGCAGTTTTCACTAACACAGTTGGCAGTTCACTAACACGGTTGGTCTAACAGAAAGTTCGGTGAGGTGTGGGCACTTAGTTAATCTTGCGATGGATGTACTCCTGACTACCCCAATTATGTGTAAGCTCAGAATTATATCCCAATTGACGTCCACCACAATGTGATGTACTTTCCCCGAGTAATCCCTAACCTCCTGATTCCAGGTACACTTCCGCGTCATCCTGGAGGTGGACGCCCGCGTCAAGGCTCTGACCTTCGACATGGAGAGCAACTCTACCAACCCTGAACGTGGCACGCAGTACGACAACACCATGCATATGACTATTGGAGTCGTTATCAAGGCTGAACTGTCCGTTATTGGGTGAGTTATGCTCTTTATATAACGTGTCAGACTTTGGCGGAGATGATGCGACTCAGAAGCTGTCCTGCAAGTTTGACTGGAGGAAGGACTGGAGAGAGAATTCTGGAAGAAATTGGGGGAGGCCTTTGTCCAGGAGTAGGACGCTTCAGGCTAGACAAGTTTCAAAGATAGTTATGAGGAAAACTGTCACAATGCGAACTCCTTCTGGAAGCTATAGGAGATATTCTGGATGTGTTCAAGATGTAACCTGTAGACTAGAAAAAGGTTACATAAATAATTTGTTATTACAAGTGGCATGTCCATTGCGGAGTACGTGTGTAGCTTGATCAGAAATATTTTGTAGCTTTATAGTCCTGACGCAATGAACACCAAAATGTTAGCGTCTAGTGACTTGACGCTATTTCCACTTCAGTTTTTGTTTGACATGACTTATTGTAGATTTTCCCGGAATGACCGGCCGGAACATTACTTGGCTGGAACATAAACTACTCTGGACTGCAAAACTAAGTAGTTACTATCATGAATTACATCTGTTCTAACACCCAAAATATTTAAACTCCAGCACGTCAGATCCACCTGAGCTACACTACAACGCGTCACTATACGAGGGCGCCAACATCCGGGATGACACTAAACTGGGACCTCAAGTGACCCACAAGTACAACATCAAGAACGAAGGTCCTTACGATGTGGAGGAAGCGGAGATTTACATCATGTGGCCGTATCAGACCCTTACTGGTGAGATACTTTTTGTTGCCTCGGATGGCATTAACTACTTGGCTGGACAGATAGGAGCGATGAGGGCTCTCACCCGGTTTTGTTGTAATAAAGTACCTTTCACAAATATGATCAAAGTAAAGAAAGAACAGTAGGTTAACACCATGAGTGCTCGCTTTTTACCAACTACTAGCACTTTCGGCATTTTTTGCTACATTTTGTCATAGTGTTTAATTCCATTCCTATATGTATACACTATCTTTGCAGGAGAAAACCTAATGTACATGCTGGTAGAGCCACAGTGGGCTGGTAACGTCAAGTGCGACATCGCCAGGAACATCAACCCTGAGAACCTGGTAGTCCAGATCCCCTATGCCAACCTGCTTACCAAGGAGATTGAAGGTATTTGTAGTTTACGTCTATAATAGTTTATTTGTATCGTTTGATGATGCTCTTGACAGGAACTCTGTTATGGCTCACCCACTAGCCACCAAAACAAATGTCACACGATGGAACTAGGTATAATCCGCGGCAAATAAGTTGAACAGAAACGGCGGTCGGCCGCGCAGGTTGCGTCTCTGGTAGTCATGTTTACATTCCGCTCCTCGCAGCCCCCAACTTCTACGCCGTGGATTGTACTGTATGTTGGAAAAGACTTCTACTAGAAAGAAGCTGAACCATTTGTCTATTGCCTGTAATCTATTTGTATTTACTGTACTGTATATTGTCGTATTTATTTATGATTACAATATATTCTTCCAGCCATGAAGAGTAGTGAAATGTACAGTGGGGCCCAGATCTCCGGAGGTGGTGGCGGATACAGCAGAGAACGTAAGTGAAAACTTAATTAATTGGTTTATTTTTTACCAGCGCCGCGCGCGCCGCGAGGTCTTCGACCAATAGACGCAGCGTATGCCATCTATGCAGATAAATATCGTACGGCTATTGGTCGAGGCCCTTCATATAATTCGCACTGCGTGCGGCTGTTAGGTGTTAGGTCACTATATTTTCCTTCACCGCGTCTTCAGCATATGATAATCATTTATGTTCCAAACATGAATATCCAAACAAATTCGAAAATCAACAGAAAATTATAATAATCATCATCACTATAATAATAAAAAATAAAAATACTTTTTCAATTTTCAGAATTCGCCCAAAGCTCCAACCAATATCACACCAGTCAATCATCAGGCGGACGATACAACACCGCACAGACAGGTGGAAGCTCCGGAGGATATTACCAAGGTGGAAGACAGCAGGGTGGGGCGTACCAGGGTGGAGCATATCAAGGTGGGGCATACCTGTACATACATCAGATTACGCCCATTTCCCATTCAGATAGGCAAAGATCACGGCATTCCACATTCTACGATCCTGATTCCTGACACACCAATTTCGCTTATTTCACTCTCATCCAAACTTCATACCATACTCGCCAGTTTAAAGTATTCTTTAAGTACCTGGAGTTTGTGTAAAACATCCAAGCCAAGGTCTTCCTCAATATGTTCAATATTCTTTACTTGCATACTATGATGGTGTACAAGTTGGTCAGTTACATTTGAGTCTCACATCACAGACCCTTTCGGGCACAACAAAAGAAAAAACAAGAGAGAACGAGGCTTTTAAATGTTTAAATCCGAATCATTAAAATATTCATTAATACTATAATAACATTTATTTATCAGGATTTCTGTTTGTGCAGTTTCTTCCTCTAAACCGTTTGGCAATTTATTATAAATAATTATAATTATAATAATTAATACTCTTTCGACTATTTATCTGTTCGTCAGTCAACTTTCATTAATGCACTCTAAACTTCGGAACTATCTAAGCATAACTGTCTCAATTTTGAAGGTGGGGCTTACCAGGGTGGAAGATACCAAGGCAGTCAGACTGGCCATTACGGAGGCGGAAGCTATGGCGGTGGACAATACGGAGGCTCTTCTTCCCACTCTTACAACAAAACCTGGAGCGCCTGGGGCGACCTAACAGCCAGCGAACAAGATATCATCCGACAAAACATGGCCGCTGTCGGCCAAACGCACTCCACTCAAGGCTACACCCAAGGAAGCTATGAGGAAAGCAGAAATTACTGGGAACATCTCACGGAAGAAGAGAGAGAAATCATTCGTAGAAACTTGGCTACTGCTGTTCATAGAGAAACGAGTGAAGACTTCACCGCTGAAGAGCAGGAGAATATAAGAAAAGTGCTGATAGCTTCTCTCCAAAGAAACCAAGGTCAAGGTGTTTATCAAGGTGGCTATGGAAATGGTGGTCAAATAGTGCGCGTGAAGAATAAGACGATAATTTATGATGAAAATCATAATATCATCTCCCAAACTGAAAGCAGCACGGAATATGGTGATGTTTTGGGTCATGAAGGGGAAGCTGGTAGTTCCTTCAACAAGTAAGTAGCAACTTATATCGTTTATTTAATTAAGTACTTTCAAACATGCTGCCAGGATTAGAACTGGTAAAGGCCCTTCATGCTACGAAAACGTATTTATTTAAATAAATAATAGCCGAGACCAAGAAACAGCTAAATGACAAAACCATCTTACTTAACATTGCGAAAATACGACTGCTTGCATTTCGATACTTATAAAAATTATAAAAAAGTACCTTACATAAATATTGCTCTAATTCCAATTCAAAGGTACGCTCAAGGCCGATACAACCAGGGAAGCTACCAGCAGGGTGGCTACAGCCAAGGCAGTCATCAAGGCAGTTATCAGTACAACCAAGGATCAGCCAATCAGAACCGAGGATCACAATCCCAAGGTCAATTCGTGCACGGTTCTTGGGGAACCACTGAGACGGTCAATTCCGATGTCATGAATGCCGGTTCAACGACCTTCAGAAATGTCCCGGGCAGTAGTATAACGGTTGTCGGTGATGAAGATGATGAGCTAGGTGGGATTGGAGCTTACGCTGCTCAAGGGTCGAACAATGAGTTTAAATACGGCATGGCTGATGTGACCAACGCCCAAGGAGGAAGCAGCAGTGGGGGACGGTATCAAGGAGGAAGTTACTCAGGAGGAAGGAGTTACTCAGGAGAAGGAAGTTACTCGGGAGGAAGTGGAGGAGCTTATAGTTCTGGCGGGTCAGGCCATCAGAGTTGGTCTGTGAGTGGGGGCTCCAGGAGTGGCGGTGGATACTCGCATTCGTCGTCATCGTCGTCTTCTTCGCATTCAGGTGATTGAAACTGCTTAGAGACAACCTAATCAAATGAGATTTTTAAAATGGTTGATTTATATGGCTTTTGTGTTAGAATACAAAACGGTGACGTCATAAATAAAAATGCTTCTGACTAATTAAAATTCTTAAATAGATAAAAAAGAAAAATAATGTTGATATTCTATCATCTCAGAATGGATTTTACTTCTAAATTTGCATTTTATCATTTTTCTGTGACCCAATTTTTTTTTATCTATTGGGCCCTTTACATAACTTACTGATAAACTGTGTGTGAGATAGGGTATCTACCGGATAAGTCTCTAATATCATTTATTTATCTGGCAGTGGCAAAATACGCTCTTAATATACCAGCAATTTTTGTGGACATGATCGACGCGTTCTAATTTCATAATTTGACTACTTTTACAGGTGGCCATGTATCATATGGATCCTATGCTGATGGTGGATATGGTACACGAAGCGAGAACACTAGAAGACGTCGTCAAATACAGGTATAACATAACATAAACAGCCTATATACGTCCCACTGCTGGGCGCAGGCCTCCCCTCAATCAACCGGAGGGGGTATGGAGCATACTCCACCACGCTGCTCCAATGCGGGTTGGTGGAGGTGTTTTTACGGCTAATAGCCGGGACCAACGGCTTAACTTGCTCTCCGAAGCAGGGAATCGTCTTACTTTTTCGGACAATCAGGTGATTCAAGTCTGAAAAGTCCTTACCAAACAAAGGACAGTCTCACAAAGTGATTTCGACAATGACCCCATCGGGAATCAAAATCAGATCGTGAGCCTAACGCTCTGACCACGGAGGCTGTTATGTTTTCCTCTTATGATCACCTTTGAGAATCGTCGTTGTGATCGTGATTCATTCCTTATAACAGTTTTCTATGGAAAGTCCTAAAATGGTGCATTTATGAGGAATTATAACAAGAATTCTTCATTCGAGTAACTATGATAAGACTCACAATTTCAATTAATTAAAGAACTTTAATTATACAGCACATAATAATAAAACAATAGAAAAAATATTATGCCAAACAAAATGTCAAATAGCAGAACTACTTTTAAGTATATGAAAATGCTCTTTGTAGCCTTTTCGACTAAACTACGCACGCTACTACTATGTTTGCCGTTTGCCCCACTCATTTCCTTATTTTTTTTTAATAGATGTAAACATTGCATTAATTTGATGCAGGTGGACCCTCAGTTGAAGGAGATTCTGGAGAGGTGTGAAGAGAAGTACAAGTGCGAGGTGTTCAGGTGCAGCGCGGGCCCGCTGCAGAAGGGACAGGAGGTGTGGGTCGCGCTGCGCTCGCGCTTCAACGCTACTGTGCTTAACGCGGTAATTACCAATATAACTATACTACTACTATTAGGAAAGCCGTGGTAGCCCAATTGGTAGAACGCTTGCCTCTCACTTTGAGGTCGCAGGTTCGAATCCAGCACAGGCCTAAACCAACGATTGTCGAATTTGTTTTCGAATTCATGTTTGGATCATAAATGATTATCACGTGCTTAACGGTGAAGGAAAACATCGTGAGGAAACCCTCATTCCCGAGAAATGTATTTTCGGAGGTATGTGACCTAACCTGTATTGGGCTGGTCCCTTCGCGGCTTGGAAGGTATTTCGGGATTTGGACCTTATGGACCTAAAGGGTCAGACAGACAGTCGCTTCTGTAAAAAACTGGACCTGTCAAATCTTCAGGTTAGGTAAGCGGACCCTGTGAAAAACGGGATAATGCTAGGGATATAACGATACCACTACTATTACATTAGTATTACTTACTTATAAACATTTTATTTAACGGCCTCTGTGGTCCAGTGGTTGAGCGTTGGACTCACGATCCGGAGGCCCCGGGTTCGAATCCCGGTGGGGACATATCACAAAAATCACTTTGTGATCCCTAGTTTGGTTAGGACATTACAGGTTGATCACCTGATTGTCCGAAAGTAAGATGATCCGTGCTTCGGAAGGCACGTTAAACCGTTGGTCCCGGTTACTATTTACTGATGTAAGTGAGTAATCGTTACATGAGCCATGTCAGGGGCCTTTGGCGGCTCAATCATAACCCTGACACCAGAGTTGATGAGGTTGGTATTCCACCTCACAACCCACACGATAAAAAGAAGAAAATTTTATTCAAATCTTTCCTCTTTTCCCCAGATCTCCAAAGATCGCGCGGTGAAGTTATCAACTTTAGCTGCGGCCAGAGTATCCCGGTTGCCTCTGGTGGGCAAGCCGAGCGATCCGACGTGGCACACGGCGGAGGCTCAAACTCTGGTCACTCCTCAACTAGAAGCCTTGGAGAGTGGTTCCATACCGCTGTGGGTAGTGGTGCTAGCTGCTGTCGTTGGTGCTCTTCTGCTGCTGCTGCTTATCTTCGCTTTGTACAAGGTATTTATACACATAGTCATAGTTACCTTCAAATGTATGTGACGTAACTTGCATAACGGCTGGTTTCTGGAACGTTTAATCAGCATTCGCTTTGATAGAAAACTAGACTTGCCAAATCCTCAGGTTAGGTAAGCAGACCCTGAGAATACGTGATAACTCTAGAGAAATAATGATGAATCACGCCTTGCTGATTACGTCCTAATCATGTTCAGTATGTATGTGTACGGGTACTGAACTCAGAAGCAGAGAGTCCTGCAGGTGAGACGTAAAGGGCATTCCACGGAGTTAGCTAACTAGTAGATAAGTAGGTGATTTACATGAGATGTACCTTCTCTTTCTCGTACATGGCTGTGTGTGCCAATACCTACGGCAAATTTTGCAGAAGACACTTTAAAACAGAAACAGAAACACTCACGAATGGCTAAATTAATATTTCTCTTTCCCCAGTGCGGCTTCTTCAAGCGCAACCGCCCATCCGACCACGCTGAGCGCCAACCCTTGAATGGTCGCGACGAACATCTTTGATATCCAACCACCGATCTCGGCGTGGCAACTGATACCGGCATAACGACCGACACAGGCGTCACGACCGCGACTTCCGACTCGAGCTCCTCGACCGACGCTGCCAGCGACGTCACGAGTCGAGATTCAACTAGTCTCGACCGGTATTGACAAAGGCATATCGTTTTTAGGTTTTAGGAACGCACCAAAATTTAGATGTGCGGTTAGGTACTTGTTTACATCGCTAATGTTATCTTATCACGGTAAAATAGCTCTGCTATTATACTAGATCAAAGCAAAAATTGGTTTAAGTGGTTCAGAAACATAAACAAGTTCCTAACCTAAAGTAGAATTCGCGCCAAAATTTTGAATATCAACAGATTTTGTTAGAAACGCAACTTTTATTAGTCTATGGTTACAGAACTATGACATACAATAAAATTGTGCATTTCATATTGAATTTCATTCTTATGCAAAATAAAGTAAAGTTGTGTAATTAGTAAATATGCACGATATTATAGTCAAACGCGAATAGTTCGATATTTTTTGGTGCAAATTGCTTATATAGTTTTGTACGCAGCTACCGATTCACTTAGTTATTTTTGGCGGTAATTAACTTTAAGTAAATAAAATCGTGCTGTA
Organism: Pectinophora gossypiella; assembly: GCF_024362695.1. Lineage (NCBI taxonomy): Eukaryota > Metazoa > Arthropoda > Insecta > Lepidoptera > Gelechiidae > Pectinophora > Pectinophora gossypiella. The sequence continues at coordinate 16,198,090 of NC_065409.1, forward strand.
TCCTATGCCTAAGCGGCCTTTACTTTTTAATTTTCTGACATCTAGTGATATCACTGGTGGTTTACTAATAAGGTCGCTATATGGTGAACCTTTAGGGTCAAAAATATGCTGCCATAACATTAAGGTATTGAATCTTACCGTATTTTATAAAGATACAAAGGACTATTTAAAAAAAACTATCAAAACAAACGAAATTATGGTTACTATATTAAAAATAAAAATCGGAAATATTACATAATTCGTGCCTTATGATATTTTTATAAAAATGCCTTGAATATTTTTTTACGTCAAAAATATTACAAGGTGTTTTAACACCTTTTGGGATAATTTAATGTTATAAATATTGTTGTAATATAATTTACTAGTCACAATATTAAAATATTCATGTTGGTACGCCATATTTAGAAAATAGAAAAATAAAAAAAAATTAGGTCGTGTAAAAATATCGATGTGTGATACTGTAAAAAGTGTGTTATGAATGAGTTGTAGAGAAATGTGATCTAAGTTAATAATAATTAGGTTTAAAACTAAATAGAATAACTAAGTATTTCAGGCCGCTATGTTATTCTTCTGATATTTTTTAAAGGTAGCCTTAATGTTTAGAGAAAAATATCGAGAGTAACAATATAAAAAAAAAATATCGGAAGATTAAATTGAAGTGCGGTATTTTTTCGGTACATATTGTACCTATGAGAACTTTTTCAAACTAATATTGTAATAACTAATAGAAATCATAAATTATATTTTTTTGGGAGGCATTGTGTTGCTTAATGTACATTTTTAATATAAGTATTTAGGAAAAAAGTGCTTAGAAAACAATAACTAACGCTGTCATTTAAACGTAAAATAATATAATAGAAATCTAGTGCTCCTTATTTCGATGAAGTAAAAAAAACGATTTTACGTCAATCTTCATAGTATACTTAGTTCAAATACCTACCAATTGATATTACCTTCTTAGTATTTTTTCTGTAGTGCCTTCATTCGGAAATAGGTAGAAAATTTATGTATAAATATATTATATAAGCTATGAAATGGTAAAAATCCATTTGAAAAAATATCGTAATTTGTATAGTAGGTATTTTAGATCATTTAACATATCTGCTATATTATACAAGAGTCTTAGGTTATAATAATAGCTAGGTATCATTTTTAATTAAGTGACAGGTTTTTTGACAGATTTCTAGATCACATAATTTAAAAAATAATAAAGATTTTGAACCCACTAGAACGTTATAATAATAATGACAGCTATGCATATAGATAAAGATTAAAAGAAAACGTCTTTATGTAATACCTAATACATATTTACTTATTATATGAGAAAGTACTATAATTATGTGCAAATGACCTGTGCTAACAATAAAAAAGCGATGGTGCCTTCTGAAACTGCCAGTTACTAATTATATTAATAAAATATTAATGTAAATACTAGCTAGACTTACTTTTTAATCATTTAGAAATTCGTTGCCGGCATTTTTTCACAGAATCCCAAATTATTTTCGAAAAGGTTGTCCTTATAAGGTTGTTGATATTTTTTGTGTATTTTTGAAAAAAATGTACTTAAATATTTTTAAGTATTTTTATGTCAATTAACGTACGTGTTGTTGTGAAAATGTTATACTTATGGAAAATATTTAGTTTGTTATTTTTCTCTCAAATTTTGTCAAAAAAATGCTTACAGAATTTTTAGGTCATATTATTTGTTTTTTTTTTATATGAGTTAGATAATAATTAATAAAAATTCTGTGAAAAGAATGCCAAAACAATTTAGCGCTAGTAATGCCATTGTTAATGACTTATTTTTAATTATTTATTTATTATTTTATCTTTTTCTTTATGTCCTGCTTTTACTTATAAATGTATAGTTAATTGAACTAAAATATCTAGATGCCATAATTTTTCGGTTGTTTTGTCTCGGTAATAATTTGCATTTACCAAAAAAAAAAACATGAAATAAAATTTATATTGTGTTTTATTTGCCGATTGAATTACTAAACGATTACTTACTTAAAAAAGAAAAATATATACTCGACCGATCACTTGTCTCTCTTTAATTCATTATTTTTGTTATAAATTGGGTAGTTTCCTAGATCAAAGATAAATTATGAAATTCTAATCACTAATTAAAGACAGATCTCAATTCTAAAGGTGACAAAATCTTTCTTTTTTTTCAATTAACTTATTTACGGATCTTATAAGAGAAAAAATTAATAATAAGCGCGACATTTGTCACCTTTTTCTATGACGTCACAGGTTGCTCATACAAATTCCATAGTAACTTCGTGTTTAGAAGTTTAGAAAAAGTAACTGATTTGACTGGTTGGAAACTACTTTTATTTTGGTGGAAAAAGTTGTCTTGGGATCAAGAACACGTATTATGTACCTATATACACAATCCTCTGCTCATTCTGCCAATATGTCAAATAATACACTGTATACCCTACTCCTAGGGTAAATCGCCCAGTTGTTGTCCTTAAATCGGAAGAAGATAAACTGGCCACAGTCGCGCTTCCCGATTAAATTAAGTTTAAGATGGTACAGATAGCATAAAAAGAGAATATAAAAAAGCATATGAAAATGGCCGAAATTCCAGTAACCGACTAATAATATCCTTATTAGATAGTTTTTATGAATTATCTCGATACTAAGTTTTCTATTAGACTGGTAAATAGCTTTTTTTAAGCTGAGGGCTTTGGAGGTCTTATTTCATGCGCTGTACTACGACCAATAGACACTGAGAGTAAAGAAGAAACATAGAACGCTGCTTATCATGTTCACGGGAAAAAGTGACTGATTACCGTCAGGCCATAATATGCACACGAGTGTAATCAGGCAACTTTTATTCTACACCAACAAGGTCAATAAAATAATGTAATATATGTTATGGAATGAAGAAGAGCTCGGTGGCGCAGCGGTAAACGCGCTCGGTCTGCGATTTTTGAAGTTAAGCAACTTTCGCAAAGGCCGGTCATAGAATGGGTGACCACAAAAAAAAAAGTTTTCATCTCGAGCTCCTCCGTGCTTCGAAAGGCACGTTAAGCCGTTGGTCCCGGCTGCATTAGCAGTCGTTAATAACCACCAATCCGCACTGGGCAGACACAATAGTGTCTGGAAATTAGGAGGAGGTTAAACTCATTCAAGTTTATTTATATAAAAAATATCAAAGTACTAACATAAAAACTTTTTTGCATGTCGTACGTGTCACTACAAGTACCTACTAAATCTTCGGCTACGACTGTTGTGTGATCGGTTGGAACCGTAGAACTCTCTGAATTCGTGATCCGCCGATAAATTTTGTCTACTGAATTATTTACATTTATTGCATAGATTTAACTTCGGTACGTACTTAAAAACCAGGTTGATGAGGTTGTCATTGATCTGACAACCCACACGAGAGAAAAAGATTTAGAAAATAATACAGCTTTTAATGAGAAAATTCAAATAATATTATTATTAATTTATTATATAAGTAAGTATATTTTTACTACTTACTGCCCGTAGGTAACCGGACTCAGGGTTACCTACGGGTAGTAAGTAGTATTTTATTAATTATGATAATCAAATTAACTGCCTCTGTGGTCTAGTGGTTAGAGCGTTAGGCTCACAATCTGGTGTTCCGGGTTCGATTCCCGATGGGGACATTGTCGAAATCACTTTGTCAGACTATCCTTTGTTTGGTAAGGACTTTGCAGAATTGAAATACCTGATTGTTCGAAAAAAGTATGTTGATCTCGTGCTTCGGGGGGCACGTTAAGCCGTTGGTTCCGGTTATTAGACGTAAAAAACAGCTTGACCAACCCGCAGTGAATCAGCGTGGTGGAGTAAGCTCCAAACCCCCTCCGGTTGATTAAGCCTCCCCTCAATGTACGCAGCAGTGGGTCGTATATATACTGTTTACTGGTAATGTTTAATATTATTATCATAATAGGCAGACGCGCATAACCTATTCTACGCCAGCTATGCTCAAGTCCCATAAATAGTAGGCGGGCCTATTGCTATTAACCGGGCACACAAATCCTGGAAACCTTGTGATATCAATTATACGATCCAAACATGAATTCAAACTGGTAATGAATAATTCATAATTTATATAGATAAACTACCACCAAAACCATCCATCAAACCAACCAACCATCACCATCCAACCATACCACCACCAAACCAACCAACCACCAAACTAAACCACCACCATCACTAACCATCATAACTCGTAAAGTCAGTCAATCGTATTGATTCAAACTCATAAAGTCAAACAGTGGTTTAGAGCCCGAACCGGGGTTCGAACCAGGGACACTACGATGTACTTAAGTCACGCGTTCTCCAAACAGGGCCATCACGGACTGACTACCGAATTACCCTTAGAATAAGGGTATACTGTAATGCATTGCGTGGTAATTAAACCCTCTGTTTGTGGTTCAGCGGTATCTGGACCCTTGGGTAATGATGAGAATTACCCTTCAGACCTCTGGGATGAATTGAGTGCGATTTCCCTGATCCTATTTGTGGGAAGTGCTGTTAAAGTGTAAAGAGTTTCACACTTGGTAGCGGGAGTATTTTCGCGGCAAAAAGCGGCAGTAAAACCGCGGAAAATCGAACATTTTCAGCCCCGAAACCGTGTCTATCGCTAATGAGGCCGTTGAATGTATTCACAAAGAGTTACGCTACTGTTTACCTAGCTAGGTATATTGGTGCGTTCACGGAAAGTAATAATGTAAAATCTTAGTTTATGTGACGCAAGAGTTAAAAACAACAACAAAAAAGTGACGCAAAAGTTAAAAACACTTTGCGTCACAGAAATTAAGTTTTTTTACATACAATTTCATGATTATTTACTTACAAACAGATGAATATGGGGGTATATTTTATTTTGAGTTTTGTTTATTTGTATTGTTTTATTTAATTTTATTTTTGTTTCGTTTCATATTTTTGTTCTGTGACTGTTTTGTTTACGGTGTATATGGGGGTTGTTATTTAAGTATTATATTCTTCACAAATAGTGCAAAATAAATCAAAGTCTGCCATACTTTCCGATTTCTGAATCCATGTCACAAATCCTAAGAAAACAAAAATGAGTTGTCACCGAAAAACACTCGATAAAAAATGGCCGTTAAACTTTGAATACGAAACGAAACATGGAGAATCGGTGACGTCGCGACGAGGTACCGTCAACAAAACAATGGTTCCACAATAGACATAAACTTGTCACAAACGGCGCTATGGCTCGCACGAAAAGCCGTAAATCATGCGAGTGTGGTGCCGAATTGGTTTGCAAAGAACATGTATTGGTTTTGAATCGTTTTGGGAAATAGAAAATTGGAAGCGATAGTTAACATGCATTTTATGGTATTTTCGTCAGGACAAGAAATGTCAGAAGTTACAAATTACTTACCTACTTACTTATTAATTACTACTTACTTATTGTCCTCGCCACCTAAAGCAACAATCATATTCATGACGAAAAACTTAGGATGTAATTCACATTTTATTTAAGTACTTACTTAAAACAATAACATTATTTTAAATGCAAAATAATGGCCCCGATTCCTGCAGACACCGCCTAATTTTATTTTAAGTTATATCCGTCATTTTCATATCCGTCGAAAAGGAAAGGGACGGATGATTCACAGCTCTTAATTTTAGGAAGAATGAGTAAATGAATGAATAACCCGGGCGAATCAAAAGGTACGTCTCTGGTATGCAATCCGTTTGACGTGCTGTCTACTTAACTGTGTCGGGTTATTGACTGATGTAAAATTTTTAGACGGTTCGTTTAGATTTGTGCTTAAAATTGACGTGTGTTCCATAAATTTTATGCTTGTCGATTACCTGTCCCTTTCCTTTTCGGCGGATAATAAAGTGACAGATATAACTTAAAATAAAATTAGATAGTATTTACAGGAATTAGCACCAATGTGTATTTTTAAATTACTTAAAACAATAACATAGAGCCGCGTTAGCCCAGTTGGTAGAATGCTTGCCTCTCACTTCACAGGCCTAAACCAATGATTGTCGAATTTGTATTCGAAATCATGTTTGGATCATAAATGATTATCACGTGCTCAGCGCTGAAGGAAAACATCGTTAGGAAACCCACATTCTCAAGACATGCATTTTTTGAAGGTATGTGACCTTTCCCTGATGGGAAATAGGCATGAGTTTATGTGTATATTAGTTAGGTTATTTAAATCTAAATTGTCTTGCACATCAAAGCACACATTTTCTGTAGCATTATCACATTTATCTCCTCCTTAAAGATTTCTCCAGTCGTCTCTTATTATATTCATATTCTGTTCAAATGTATCCTCTATACTATGCTTCCATTCATCCGTCGTTCTCTTTAGAGAGTCAAAGTTATCCTTAACCTTATTAACTGTATTTTCAACACCATCTTTAAAGTTATGCCCGTAATCTATTAAATTATTCTTAACTTTATCCATAGAGTCGGAAACATTTGAATTGATTTCACTAACTTTTGATTCTGTATTTAAACGCATTGATTTAAAAGAATTTTCAACGTTGTCTTTAAAATCCTGAGCGTATTTTTTTACACTATCGTCGAGTTCTTTTGCTCTTAAGTTAGCCCCTGCACGTGTTATTTCCATGTTACTTCTTGCTTCCTCACTCTTTTCTTCCAGCTGTACAGAATTTTTCATATTATCAACGACATTACTTAAACTGTTTTTAAGTTTCTCAAACACACGTGTAATAAAACCTCTTTTGGTTTCACTTGTATCTTCACCCAACATGTTGTTTTCTATAGTTTTTGGAGCAGTAGTTATTTTGTTTACTGTGTCATGATAAAATGTTTTAAAGATATCTTTATCCTCTTCTAACTTAGAAACCGCATTCCCGTAAGCGTTTTCTGTTTCACTCACACCGTGTTTGTAGTTTTTTGTTACTTCACCAAAAACTAAGTTTTTACTGTTATTCCACCAATTTTGAACGTCATTTTTGATGGAATTAGTTTTGTTTTTTATAGATCCAAATATACTTGCTATTAAACCACAGTTTCCATCGTCGGTTAGCGCAGATGTCACCAATATTATTAATAAAAACTTCATATTTGAATGCTTGTTTACAATAGAACGCCCAGAAGGTATTGACATGAATGAATGATATCAGACATGACACGGCTTAAAATACTTATTTGAATTTATTTAAACTCGTTTGCGCACGCGACGTTACATGTGTAGTATTGTTATTATTTCTGCATTCACTCGTATACGCACTTTACTTGCTATAGACACTAACGAACTCATTAACAACTCCCTCACAAGGCTGGAGATAAGTCCACCTTTTTTACTTATTTTTATTATTATATTAATGTGTACTATAAAAAGTTTAATAACACAATTTACTTTTAATTTACTTATCTCTTCACATTAAATTATTGATTTTTAAATGGTCAATATTAACACTGTTAAATTACCTTTTTAACCGACACAGACAAACAGACGGTGTGAAATCATATATTACAAGCTATGATATACTTTTAAGACATTTCCCATTGTCCACGAAATTGTTTAGACATTAGATGTATACCCTTTTCACCTTTGTTATGTAGCCAAAGTTGAAGAATAGGTGTACCTACGAGAAAGAAAATAATAACAGTAAATATTTTATTGTAGCCATGAAAAGCCCATTTACAGTACGTAGGTACATTATATTATATAAATTTTCTCTCACATTTTGTTTGGTCGAGTGGTTGAGCGCTGGACCCACAATCCAGAGGTCCTAGGTTCGAATTCCTGTGGGGACATGTCACAAAAAACAGTTTGTGATCCCTATTTTGGTTAGGACAATGCAGGCTGTTCACTCGATTGTCCGAAAGTAACATGATCCGTGCTTCGGAGAGCACGTTAAGCCGTTGTAACGCTCAACCAGTGGACGACAGAGATCGTTTACTGTTAGTGGAAAACTTATTATTACATACATACATACCCACGCCTATTTCCCACCGGGGTAAACAGAGATTATGGAAATCCATTTGTTTCGATCCTGACACACTTCTCTTTCTTCCTCCACATTCATCGTTCGTTTCATACACGTACGCCTGTACAGAGTAGATCGTACTAAACCTTTTCTAAGGTCATCTCCAATTTGGTCAATGTACAATCAAAGAGCAAAAGTGAAGTATTTGTAAACAGTGTCTTAAGTGCAACCAGGTAATTTATTACTTTGCAAGAAACTGATTGGACTTTTGCACCTTATTATACGTCCTTCTAGGCCAGCCTTACCATCGACTTTCGCTTTATATACCGCTTTGGTAATCCTTTCTACGTGTCCAAACCAACTTAACATTCCCTTCTCAATCTTAGTCACTATATCGTCGTTTACACCACATCTCTCTCTTATGAGACTGTTTCTCACTCTATCACTTATGCTACGCAAACTTAACACTAACTAAACTACTTTATTTATTTATTTATTAAGTACTACTACAAACGCTCCACAAGACGGGCTAGCTACGTCATTCTACCTAAAATCCGGACAAACTATGGGAAACGGATGATAACTTACGAAGGCGCACAACTTTTTAACAACTTACCTTCACATATAAAAAATATCGAATCTTTAAATTATTTTAAACGTAAATTAGCTCAATATATTATAATTAAATATCAACCATAACTTGTTTTTGGAGGGATCGTGATGGGAATGTAAATTAATGTGAAATAAATTAAGTGTGGTGAGTTGTGAAGTTAACTGTGAATTTTCTGTACGAGCGAACATTAGTATTTATTTTATTGTAATCTGTTCTCATGTAAGTGACTTATTTCATGTCTAAATGAGAATAAAGAATCTTTGAACCTACTACATCATATAGGTATATAAAACATTAACAACTAAGACAATTACTAAAATTAAGACATATATATGAAAATTACAGTGTACATAGCATCTACAAATTTAATTAAATTAACAAAGCAGTTTATATTTACCCCTAACTGACAAAAATGAATAAAATATGAAATTAAAGTGGAATAAAATCATCATCATCATCAGTTTAGAATTTGGACTTAAGTATTTCAGGACATTACTACTTTAATATTACTATTACTTCATCATCATCAGCCCATTAACGTCCCACTAACATGGATAGGGAGATCGGGCCTTAAACCATCACGCGGGCCCAGTGCGGATTGGTGGTTAATAACGACTGCTAATGCAGCCGGGACCAACGGCTTAACGTGCCTTCCGAAGCACGGAGGAGCTCGAGATGAAAACTTTTTTTTTGTGGTCACCCATCCTATGACCGGCCTTTGCGAAAGTTGCTTAACTTCAACAATCGCAGACCGAGCGCGTTTACCGAGCTCCTCGGTGGCGCGGTTAAAACATTACTATTACTTACTTATAACAAAATAAGTTGCAAACGTATTCCGTAAGTAGAAAACTAGAATAAACTTCTCTTCTTTGGAACCCGCAACAATGACTAAGTAAGTAGACTAACATAATACGATCAGTTCCTGGTTGGCAACTTGTTAGAAACTTACTTACCCCAAGTTGTGTATAAGTATTAAACTCTACGGTAGACTACCTTCAGTTCTTTTGTTATTTGTAAGTGAAAACAATTCTGTTTCAATCTAAAAACGACTAAGGGAAATAGGGTGTCAGATACATGCATACAGGGCGTTAGTGACATCGTAACGAATACTAAGGGGGATGATTCAGACCATATAATAACATAAACTGCCTATATACGTCCCACTGCTGGGCACAGGCCTCCCCTCAATCAACCGGAGGGGGTATGGAGCATACTCCACCACGCTGCTCCACTGCGGGTTGGTGGAGGTGTTTTTACGGCTAATAGCCGGGACCAACGGCTTAACGTGCCCTCCGAAGCACGGAATCATCTTACTTTTTTGGACAATCAGGTGATTCAAGCCTGAAAAGTCCTTACCAAACAAAGGACAGTCTCACAAAGTGATTTCGACAATGTCCCCATCGGGAATTGAACCCGGACCTCCAGATCGTGAGCCTAACGCTCTAACCACTTTTTTTTTAATTATTTTCAGTTCCATACTAAGCCGTTGGTCCCGCTTACTTCTTACTGATGTAAGTAAGTAGTCGTTACATGAGCCATGTCAGGGGCCTTTGACGACTCAATAGTAACACACGATAAGAAGAAAAAGAAGTTCCATACTTTTGCGAGAATGTCTTAACCAAATTAGGGATCACAAAGTGATTTTTGTCATAATTATGTCCCCACCGGGATTCGAACCCGAAACCTCCGGATCGTGAGCCCAACGCTCAACCACTGGACTACGGAGGCCGTTTCGGTCTCAGTTACTAGCTAAGAATGACGTCCGAACATATTTATATATTAAAAACAAAAAAGAAGAGAATAAAAAGCACGTGATATAACAACAAATACTGGAAACAACATACCCCGATACCGACCCTGCCGGCGTGGTCGACGACTTCCCTCAATTAGCGCTTATGGCTATCGACCCCCTAGGGTCGATTAATTCTTTCAAATATTTTTCTCTCAGAAGACGCCTTGAGCTGAGGTTCGCGCCCAACTGGGCACCCTCATACCTGTTATCTTAAACGTTGTACCGGGTGAGTGCCTTCAGCGCTCCCCATTTGTCCAACCAAGAAGTTAATGCCATCTGCGGCAAATCTACAATAAGTCACGTCAAAAAAAAAACCTGGAAACAACGAATACCAACTTACTGTTATATATTCTACTCCGTTTTATACCCGACTATAGCAATATTGTAACCTATGACAATTTATTCCATAGCAGGTTATTACGTCTATTCTCCGAAATAAACCCAATAAGGTCTTATCTCGGAGACGAGGGCTGAAAGAAAAGTCCGACCGTTGGCACACAGCCAAAAAAATAACGCAATATTATGCCGAGGACGAAGCTCAACTATCGTAAACAATGGAGCATTTGTAACACGTCTAATGTTCTCACAAATCGAAAAATAGTAATATAAAGAAAACATATTTCCACGCAAGTGTTATGATAGGATACACTCCAAAATTCAATTCGCCCTATTATCACTCCCCTGGCACTAGCCGAATTCAGAAACAAACCCTTAACCCCAACAGCTTAGAGTCCAGGTTTGCAAGTAGGAGGTGAATCAGTAAGCAAACCATTTACTATCTCTAGATTCTGGTAATATCATACAGAACAGGAGTATTATTAAGAGCTCGTTTGGGATTCCCCCTGTGTTCGCATTAGATTGTTTTTGTCCATTGTCATGCGATACGTTAAATAAATAAATAAAAATCGTTTATTTCGGACAAAGTCCATAGAATGTTAGTATACAAACGACTTATAAACTGCATAAATACAAATTATAGGGTGTGAAGCTCCATCCACCTTTTTAGAAAGGGGGAGTCCCACCTATCACATAACGTCTTCAGGATACCGTTGGGGCTGGCTCGAGTCCGCGTGAGAAGCGACGCACAACGTTTCCGCATGATCGCCGCAAAACCATCTGTGTGGGCCTCAGCGAACATACCAGAGGCGCTGCAATATCGCGGCAACCCCAACAATATCCTGAAAGCGTTATTATACTGGACGCGCAGATCGCTGTATGCCCGACGCGTGTAATCCACCCACAGATTGCACGTGTAAAAGGACTGGCAATATGCCATGTTAAAGCCCCACGTTGGGCGTCACATACAACGAGATGTACGCCCGGTGTTGAAGAAAGCATTATAAGTATTAGTAATCATAAAGAGCGTATCCATACTAACCTTATAAATGCGATAGAGTATATGTGTGTCTGTCTGTTTGTCCGTCTTACACGGCAAAACGGAGCAACGAATTGACGGGATTTTTTAAGTGGAGATAGTTGAAGGGATGGAGAGTGACATAGTCTCTTTCGTCGGTTACTCCACGTCTCTAAAATGAGGAGTGGATGTTTGTATGTAGTATTCCGCAGTTTTCAAGGTAGGAAGCTAAGCATTGGTACATTAAGAAAGGGGAACCGGGATACCCCGAATGTAACGCGAGCGAAGAGTAGTAAGAGAGACTTGTTGTTAACTCTGTTGGTGACTTTTGTTAAATAAAATAAAATAAATAAGTAATTAAGTAGAGACATCTTTGAAGTATTCACTGTAGATCTAAGGGACTGTTTGAACTTGGCCATTTACTTTTACTATCCCGCCGTACGACAATGGAAACGCGCCCAGCCATCGGATATGCAAGCCACGCTCGGCATGCCCCGGCCGATCCAGTTATATTGTGGTATTGTACACCGTCCCGTCGAATGAGGTTAGCGCCAATATGCCGGACCTGACGGGACAATTTGTATAACCTAATCATGGTTATTTTGATATAGAACTGGGGCTTTATTTTTGAATCGCACGCATTCGCCCACCCCATACAAGTACATACAGGTAGCCATACAAGTAGGTCTGCGTGTTAGTAACACCGTAACGAATACTGAGCGGGGTGGTTCAGGCCATGATTCTGACTTGATAATCAAGTGGAATGTCGTGTCGGAAAATTCGTGAATTTTTTATTTTTTTTTAATATTTTCTGTTCCATACTTTTGCGACGGGTAATTCCACTTTATATCATTCTTTATAATCCCTCAAAGTTTTTGTTACGATGTCCCTAACACCCTGTATACCTATCTCATCTTGCAAATGACAAGTTCTTATGTGCACTTGTCATAGCAGAGAAAATATAGGTCGTAGTGGTAAATATGTAGGTAAGGTAAACGCTCCTATTAACGCCACCCAAAAATCGACATCGTTTACCGCCACCTTTTTTAAATTGCGGATATTTTGAATTGTGTCCGAGATAGAAAATTGATTCAAATGTCAAAAGATACATGTATTAATTGACTATGAAACGAACATACCCCTGAGCGTGGGCAACAACAGTCTAATTTGTGATTGGTCTGTAAGTGTGCAGTGTCCGCGCAAGCAACGCGCTCCATACAAGCTACTACTGAAATGCATAAGCATACAACATTTTTTTCTTAAGGTTTTGTGTCCGATGAAACATAATTTTTCTTCATTTTAGTAATTATAACTACTTGTTAATACGTTTAAGAACTGAGAAAGCATGCTATATTTGATATTTGTGTTAGTTTTAAATGATTAATTTGAGTTTTAAAATGTGGCGGTGATAGAAGCATACATTTGCAGTTTGGTTACTATTACCGCCACCTATGGCGGCGATCGATATTTGTATGATATTTGTATTTTTTAATTATTTAAGGTAACATGCCCAATCATTCATAATGTTATCATCTTATTTTATAGTATGGTTCATGAACTATATTAAAATCTATTAACGCCACACATTTGGTGGAATTCAAGTATCCTGTGCTGCATATAAGTTAATGTATTTTTTTAAGAAATGTATGAACAAGTAGTTGAAGTAATTATGAATTTCTAATTTAAATACTTTAGATATTTATTAAAATATGCTTTGAAACTGGTTATTACATACGTAGCTCTCATTTTAAATATTTATTTGTTTTCTTAAGGCTAATTTTTATGTGGCGGAAATTGAAACACAGAAATTACATACATGTTTCTATTACCGCCACCATAGATTCCCTCTTATGATTTATAGACAGGGTGATGCATTATTCTTCGGACTGACAGAGACGGACGGACAGACCGAAACGGACGGTCAGATAGAGACAGACGGACGGACAGACCGAAACGGACGGACAGATAGAGACAGAAGAACAGACAGAGACAGAAGGACAGGCAGAGACAGACGGACGGACAGAGACAGAAGGACAGACAGAGACAGGCGGACGGACAGAGACAGACGGACGGACAGAGACAGACGGACGGACAGAGACAGACGGACGGACAGAGACAGACAGACGGACAGAGACAGACGGATGGACAGACGGACGGACAGAGACAGACGGACCGGCAGAGACAGACGGATAGACAGAGACAGACGGATGGACAGACGGACGGACAGAGACAGACGGATGGACAGAGACAGACGTCAATTATGTATATAAATCTATGAAACCAAAAGATTTTTCTGTAGTTTATGTCATAATTCATTTAATAAAAAAATAACAATAATAATAAAGTTTATTGAAAACTCCTCATACAGAATCATTTCGTCGACACCCGAAATCCTGAGGGAGATTGGGAGTTTCTATAGACAGCTATATTCCACGAAAACATCAGGCGAAAGCATGGCTCGAGACCCTCGAGCCAAGCTTACCCGACACTACACTGAAGATATCCCGGACGTCAGCCTGTACGAGATTAGGATGGCCCTCAAACAGCTCAAAAACAACAAAGCGGCAGGAGATGACAGAATCACAGCAGAACTTCTGAGAGCGGGCGGAACGCCAATACTCAAAGCCCTCCAGAGGCTCTTCAATTCCGTCATATTTCAGGGCAAAACGCAGAGGGCATAGAGCGGAAGCGAGGTGGTCCTGTTCTTCAAGAAAGGTGATAAAGCCCTACTGAAGAACTACAGACCTATCTCGCTTCTGAGCCATGTCTACAAGTTGTTTTCGAGGGTCATTACGAATCGTCTCGCTTGCAGATTTGACGACTTCCCGAACAAGCCGGTTTCCGAAAAGGCTTTAGCACCATAGACCACATCCATACGCTGCGGCAGGTTATACAGAAGACCGAAGAGTATAATCTGCCACTTTGCTTGGCGTTTGTGGACTATGAGAAAGCCTTTGATTCGATCGAGACCTGAGCGGTGTTGCAGTCTATTCAGAGGTGCCAAGTGGACCATAGGTATATCGAAAAGCTAAGGGACCTCTACCAAAATGCCACTATGTCAGTTCGAGTACAGAACCAGAGCTCTAATCCGATCCAACTGCAGCGAGGAGTGAGACAGGGAGATGTCATCTCTCCGAAACTGTTCATTGCTGCATTGGAGGATATTTTTAAGCTTCTGGACTGGAAAGGATTTGGTAACAACATCAACGGTGAGTTCCCGACGCACCTTCGATTTGCCGATGATATAGTCCTAATGGCTGAGACCCTGGAAGAACTGAACACCATGCTCGAGCATCTCAGTAACGCATCCCAACGAGTGGGTCTTAGCATGAACATGGCAAAGACAAAAATTATGTCCAACGACCATGTCGCACCCACTCCAGTTCAGGTTGGGAACGTTACACTCGAGGTTGTAGACCAGTACATTTACCTAGGACAAATAATCCAGTTAGGTAAGTCCAACTTCGAGAAAGAGATCTCTCGTCGGATCTAACTCGGATGGGCAGCGTTCGGGAAGCTGCGGAACATCTTCTCGTCCAAAATACCAGTGTCTCAAGACGAAAGTCTTTGACCAGCGCGTGTTGCCAGTGGTGACCTACGGCAGTGAGACGTGGCCGCATACTATGGGTCTCGTGAGGAGGCTCGGTGTCGCTCAGCGGGCAATGGAGAGAGCTATGCTCGGTATTTCCCTGCTTGATCGAATCAGAAATGAGGAGATCCGCAGGAGAACTAAAGTCACCGACATAGCTCGGAGAATTGTAAAACTCAAGTGGCAGTGGGCAGGACACATAGCGAGGAGAACCGATGGCCGCTGGGGCGGAAAGGTTCTGGAGTGGCGACCACGTGTCAGACGACGCTCAGTGGGTAGGCCCGCTACAAGGTGGACCGACGATCTGGTGAAGGTGGCGGGAAGCCGCTGGATGCGGGCAGCGCAGGACCGATCGTTGTGGAGATCCTTGGGGGAGGCCTATGCCCAGCAGTGGGTGTCATACGGCTGTTGATGATGATGATTATTGAAAACAATTCGTTTACAGTTTTTGTTGGAACGCTGTCTTTCAAACTAGGTGAACCTGTATTTTAAGAGACAGTGCCTTCCCAATTTATGTATCTATTAACTACATTAACAGTGGTAAAAACAACTTTTTTTTTAAATAAAGTATTTTATTGTACCTGAATAGTTGGTTAGATATCTCGTTGGCGGTATTCGATGCAGCAAAGGCG
Organism: Pectinophora gossypiella; assembly: GCF_024362695.1. Taxonomy (NCBI): domain Eukaryota; kingdom Metazoa; phylum Arthropoda; class Insecta; order Lepidoptera; family Gelechiidae; genus Pectinophora; species Pectinophora gossypiella. Next base: position 16,214,005 of record NC_065409.1, read on the forward strand.
GTAATAGAAAGAAACCGCAATTTATGTGGCGGTAATAGAGGAAAGTGAGTTTTCGGACATAAAATTATTTTTTATCCAAAATATTCACTCAAAATTAAAAATTCTTGATGTATTTAGCAGAAGACAGTCATAACAATACAAATAAAATAAATAAGCTGCACTAGCAAATACAGAAGTACTTAATTTCTGAGCGGTAATCAGAGCATAGCTTAACCTGGCGGTAATAGGAGCGTTTACCTTACTTATATTTCGTAGTGACAGTTTTTGGTAAGACAGTACATACATAAGGCAAAATAAAAACATTTTTGTTCTTATTGTAGAGTTTTAACAGCTACGTGAAAGGGATGTATATTTCCGAACGCGAGTTTTTGCCAGTTCCAGCCAAGTAGTTAATGCCATCTGTAGCAAATATACAATAAGTCAAGTCGCAAAAAAAAGGTTTAGCGAGCGTTTCGAAAATAAGGCCGCCGTTGGTGTATACTGAAAAAATCCACATTTGTCCGGCCAAGTAGTTAATGCCATCTGCGGCAAATCTAAAATCTCTCACGTCAAAAAAAAGCTGAAAAATTGAATTGAATTGATTGGAATGTTGGTGAAATAATTGTTGTGTGTATGAATAGCATTACACATCACTAATTTAAGAGCCACGCTCTTGTCGGTGTATCATTCTCCATTTTTGTCTATCAAAGACCAATTCTTTCACTTCCTTATATGACACGACGTTCGCCCTCTCATTAATCTATTCCATGTAAGCTGAAGAGATTGGTCTAAAAAAATTTGGTCTAATAATATTGAGAGTTATTGAGGACAGAAGTCGTACGACGACGAATTTATTATAAACATCATAGAAGGGAAGCTACAAGGAAAGAGATGAATAGTATAGAAACATAGAAATGCAGAACGATACCATAAATTCGAGATGCTTAAAAATATAATTGGGTATGAGTGGGTACTATACACCTCTGCCTATCCCGTTGGGAATACAGGCGTGATGCTATGTTATATAGAAATGCACTGAAAAATAAAATCCAAAATCAAATTAGATACATACAGACATATATTAGAGCGATTCTGTAGCAATTTTAGAGGGGTAATTCAATAAAAATACTCTATGTGATTATTTAAATGTAAGTATTATCATATTTATCATTTTGTTATCACTACAAATAAAAAAAAAACACAAGACAAAGACTGAAAAAAAGTCACTATAAAACAAAGTCGCTTTTTCTGTCCCTATATCCCTATGTACGCTTAAATATTTAAAACTACGCAACGGATTTTGATGCGGTTTATTTAATAGATAGAGTGATTCAAGAGGAAGGTTTATATGTATAATACGTACATTAAATAGTGGAGAAATACTGTTATTTTTGAGGTTTTTAATGTGATGTCGCAAATAATTTCATATTTTCCTCAGCATTGCACCCGAGCGAAGCCGGGGCGGGTCGCTAGTAACTTATAAAGTTCCATCGATGTAGGGAACAATGTACATTATTACATTCAATAACTACGTATAATCGAAATTGAGTCAGTTAATGATAATAAACATACTTTATGTTATAGTATACCCACACTTACTACCCCGCAATAAACAACTTAAATTCAATCGTGTAAATGACATGAATGTAGCAATTAAACTTCCTCATAAAATCAAAGTCATTAAACTCAAGTCATATTCGTTAGCTTGAGCAACTTCGTCAGCTTGGGAAACTACATCAGCTTCGTCAGGTACGTCAGTTTCAGCTAGGCTAGTGTTGTCCCGTTTATCAGGACTGTTCTGTGAAGTTTCGGCAATCCGTCATAAGCCAGCTTGTTCGAAAGTTAGCAAATTTGCCTCCTGAATTACAGACTTAGGCCCCCCACCCACGCCGTAGTGTAAGGAATAATATTACGTATACAGGTGTTAGTGACATCGTATCGAAAACTTTGACGGGTGATTCAGACCCTGATTCTGAGTTGATATCAAGTGGTATTTTCCATCGCAGAAGTATGAAACTGAAGTAATTTAAAGAAACACTAAAATTTTCATTAATTTTCTGACAGGAAATTTCACTTGATATCAACTCTGCGCTGACATCGTAACAAATACTGAAGGGGATGATTTAACTCATTAATCTGAGTTAATATCAAGTCGAATTTTCCATCGCAAACGTACAGAATTGAAAATATTAAAAAACAACGCAAAAAATCATGAATTTTGCGACAGAAAATTGCACTTGACATTAATTCAGAATCATGGTCTGAATCTTCCCCCTCAGTATTCGTTACGATATCACTAACACCCTGTATAGCGGCAAACCTCCGCTCTCCACCAGCGGTTGAGCTAGGTTTATCTCACCCCCCTCGGTTTTACTTTAGTCTTCAATGGCATGGGTGTCTGACGTCACACACACAGATGCGCGTGTACGATAACGTTAATGTGTAGTGTCTGTGTAAAAAGGGTTTTTTTTATGAAGTGTCCGGGGTGTGACCACGACGATATTTTGCAGCGATGCAATAGTATTCTTTGAAATCGTATATAGATAATTGTAGGTAAGTATAAATTTTATTAAATTATAAATAACATATTCGAAGTTTGCAAAGAGGAATTCCACGAAACAAAAATAAAACCAAAACCGAATAAATTCGTACTAAGTAAGTATACATTAAACCACGACTTACCTGGATGATGATGATAATGAAAAAACTCAATCATTTTTAAATTATTTACTTAGTTGAAGATCACAGTGGGGTTTATAATTATAACGGCACAGATAAAATTAACATCCTTGATAACACAGGTCTGATTTCGTAAAGGTTTTACACGTAACTATGTTATAAATAATGTAAGTAGATATATGTTTTTAATATTGTACAATATTCTGTTCACTGACACAGTTACCACGTATGGACTTCAAATAGCCGTTTGGACACTCGTCACCTGTTATCACCTTTCTAGGTATAGGTTTTATTACGGGATAGTCTTCAAGACTGTCGGAAACACCTTCTGTTGTTTCTGCATCGTCTTCAACTTTTTTGGTAACACTTAGATCTTTATCTTCTATGGTTGTATTACTTATTGTTGTTTCTTTTTTTTCATCTGGAATAGCATGTTGACTACCGGGTGTAGTTGGTTGGGTATCTGTCGTCCTATGAATTTTAGTTTTTTCTTTTGACACATCTTCCTTATTATTTTTATCGTCTGTAGTCGTTTGATTATCGAATACAGTTTTATTTAAGTCACTTTGAGTCATAGTAATATTATTCACTTCTATATTTGTTTCACTGTTACAACTGTTTTTGTGGAGTAGAAGAAGACAGAGTAGTATTACTTGCATCGTTACTATTTACAATAATAATTTCCTAATGCGATAAAGTTTCTCAATGATAGGTACTTTACTTACTGAAGGTTTACTAGTAAGTAGGGGAAAACTGGTCTTGTCAATATTTATATCACACACATTATTTTAATAGTTCAAATGATGTTATATATCACAATGAGAAAATTAATTTATTTCTGACTCGGACGGGACTTGTACCCGCAGGTCTTGTCAAACCGGGACGAGCATATTAACGATTACACCACCTGGTCATCCTCTTGTCCATGCGAAATTCTTTCTACTTTCGTCATTAAGCCGATGCAAATTTTTTTCGTTTTAATTTTCACTTTGTGAGTTTCCCTAATTACAGGTGAGTGCAATAATAAACGAAAATCGACGTGGTATATGATGATATTTTTAATATGATACAATATCTTCTTCTTGGATACAGGTACCTTCTATAGATTTCACATAGCCTGATGGACACCTATCTCCATCGAAAGACGTTCCTAATCCGAACTGATGTCCACCAGATCCACATTCTTCTGTATTTTTACATACTTCAACATTTATTTTAACACTTACATCTTTATCTTCTATATTTGTATCACTTATTGCTGTATCACTAATTTCTATTACAGCTGGTTGAGTTTCCAACGTTCTTTGATGTTTGATTTTATATTTTGATATATCTTCCTCATTACTTACTTCGTCAGTGCTTTTTTGATTATTAAAGACAACTTTATTTATATCATTTTGATTCACAATTTCACTATTCACTTTTAAGTTTATTTCTTCACTGTAACAATTGTTTGTGTGGAATAGAAGAAGACAAATTAGTATGACCAGCATCGTTAAAATTTACAATAACAACAGTTCCAATATGATAATGTTTCTCGGAATAATTGGTCTAGAGAATATATATCTGTAACATGCATAGGTACATACATATTATTCAATTCAAAGAAATAACTGATTAGTACCTATCCAAAAATAAGTGTTACTTATCTTAAATACTGGTCGAGTACATACATATATTATTATATCTCTTTTTATACCTCTTTCGATACAGTAACATTTTAATTTAATATGTTTTAAAACTCCACTCTCCTTCTTATCCCCAGGATTTATTTCCGGGATGCAATCTATCCTATTTTCTTACCTAGGTCTAAATTTATATCTATACTAATATTCATCTAAATTAGATCAGCGATTTATGCGTGAAAAGGTAACACAGAGAGATAGATAGTTTTACTCTCGCATTTATATTAGATAAGTAGCTATAATTATATTAACATCGATAAAAACCATGACCTTTAAATTCACTCATGACTCTTAATTTTGTATTTCTCGTGTAAGTTGTTTTTATTATGTGTTTTTATTGTAAGTTATGTGTTACTCCGTGTTTTATATTAAGTATATATTTGTTCTTTGATTTATATTTGTTACTGTGGTGTGTCTTTAAAATAAACGTTTCTTTTCTTTCTAAATTAGTAATGTTGGATAAAATATTAGGGGTGGCCTAAGAGTATCACTTGAGAACTTATCTGGATTACACAAAAAAAAGCAGCGACTCTTAATATTTTGTACAACCCACAGGATTCCGCTAGAGAGATGATTAGTATTTTGAAAGTCGCTTAAAAATAAAAAAAATTAAGTACTTACAAAAATATATCTATGTTTACAGCTTGCCTCTTACCCCCTCTCCAATGACACATAGGCGCAGCTCGGATACTCCATACAAAAATCTAGTTCTTATCGTTTGCCGCCTTACCCCTTGCGTGTGAGCGAGACAGAAAGTCTGCACGTGCTCCCTTACTCCTTAACGGTTTAAATAGGCTAAACTCCCGTCGATGGGTGAGATAAATCAAGCTCGATCCAACCTCGTCGGTATTGGTGCGGGCCGGAGTGTCCCTTCTGTACGTTCTGATATTACTTATTCTATGACATAAGGTCAATATGATATTGATAACCTGTCCTCAATCAAAATAGTACCATACACAACATGCGACTATAAGGCCATGTTGCATACAACACTGTCAACATGAGGAAAAAGCAAATTAACAAAATGGGAAAATACCACAACATTTTGAAATATTATGCAATAACGCAATGTGAACTTATGAGTCATACACCGAGCTTATCTTTCTAAACATGATACTTATTATATCATACGAGACAGTTAAGTAATTTTCGATCGGACGGTAAGAGAACTTCTATCGTGCGAGTTGTGAGGTGGAGTACCAACCTCATCAACCCTGCTGTCAGGGTTACTATTGAGCCGCCAAAGGCCCCTGACATGGCTCATGTAACGACTACTTAGTTAATACATCAGTAAGTAGTAACCGGAACCAACGGCTTAACGTGCCTTCTCAAGTACGGATCATCTTACTTTCGGACAATCTGGTGATCAGCCAGTATGTCCTAACCAAACTAGGGACCACAAAGTAATTTTTGTGATATGTCCCCACCGGGAATCCAACTCGGGACCTCCGGATTGTGAGCCCAACGCTCAACCGAAATATCTTTGGTCCCTTGGAGCCAGGGACCAGGTTTAGGTTGGGATAGGGATTCCAAATTTGTCAAAAAATAAATTGAAAGCTGATGTGAAGCTTACTTTATGTAAAACGCTTATTACAAGAATAATGATAACCTAAATGATATAAATTCCTGGTATTAAATTGGCCCCTATTCCTGCAGACAACTCCTAATTTTATTTTAAGTTATACCCGTCATTTTCTTGAATATCTAAATGATATATCTAACTAGGAGCTGCAATGACCACTGGCGAGCAATGATTTAATAGATCTACTGCTACTGCAAAACAGATCACACTCGGCATTGATGCTATTAAATAAACTCATGCAACATGGTCATATAATGCAGGATGTTTACATAGTATATTAAGTTCTGAATGCTGCCTTGTAGGCGCGCAATGAATGACATAGTGAGTTTTCCGAAAGACAACCTCAAAACGAATGAGCCGCTTACGCCACTGGCAGGCAGCAGTAAAAACATAAATACATAAAAGCTAAACGTAAACATAGATAAACTTTTTAAAATATAAAATGTGGAATAGTCCATCGTTATTCTAGCATAAACAGCTGAACACTATGCGGTTGTGGCGAGATATGCAAAAAACTTGCATAGAAAATAGCGTTTTAAAACTGCGGTTTCAAAATTTCATAGCTTGTATAATATTATTAAAATGTTCGTGATGTTACGTTTTAAAGAATCACGTTTTCCTTACCAGGGTAGATGTCTTTATGGCCGCACATAAGGCTTCAATGGTAGTGTTTTAGGCCAGGCGCGCACTACGAGTATTTCGCCGCGCGGCAGAAAAGAGCAGCGCCATAATGTCGCACTGTAATACTGCGCCGCTGCGGTGGCTCTGCCGTCAAATGCGCGCAATACAATTTAAAACTGTTTGGTACAGTATTACAGTGCGACAATATGCCGCTGCTTTTTTCTGCCGCGCGGCGAAAAACTCGTAGTGCGCGCCTGGCCTTGTTTTAATTTAAATCCATCCGAAAGTATAATGATCCGTGATTCGGTGAGCACGTAAAACAGTCGGTCCCTGCTACTATTTACCTAAGTAAGTATGTAGTCGTTTTAAGAGCCATGGCAGCCATGTCATTTTTGTGAGCCTTTAGCGGTTCAATAGTAACCTTAATTGACAAAGAATAGAATAGAAACTAGGGATCACAAAGTGATTTTTGTGATATGTCCCCACCGGGATTAGAAACCGGGGCCTCCGCTCGGAGCCCAACGCTCAACCACTGGACCATGGAGGCCGTTTTAATACTTCTTATCGTGTTAAAGTTATTAATGTAGGTATAAACAGTAAGTAAATGTATAATATAAACAAATATGGATTCCATGAATGCGTATTGTGTAGTCTGTTTGTGTTAGTACCTATTTATCGCGCATCACATCACACATCAGAGTTGATCAAGTCGATCATTGACCTCCGAGTCAAAGGAGAAAAAGTAGGATTTTTTTACCTTTGATGGGTTTGCTCTTGGCCCTAGACTTGCCCGAAGGCATTGACGAGGCCTAAGATGGAGCTCGCTTGCCCAGAAGGTGCCAGTTCACTTTGGCCTTGAAAGCACCCGGGTTATATGCATTCGGCAATACAGAAGGCGGCAGAGAATTTCACTCCTTATACTTGTTTAATTCCACTCTTTACTTACGGATAAAGCTAGATGTTTCCCTTTGTGACTCCAAATCTTCTTCTTCTATCGTGTGGATTGTGAGGTCAATTACCAACCCATCAACCCTGGTGTCAGGGTCATTACTGAGCCGCCTTAGGCCCCTGACGTGGCTCATGTAATGACTATGTGACTCCTAATAAAAACGAAATTAAGTTTTTGATACCCTGGTGTTACCAGGAGACCTTTATCATACCAATACATAGTTAATAAAGAGTTTATCCGCTTTATACCCGGGATGTCGGTTATTTATCGACCCGGGTCACGGATAAAAATATTATCCGGTAAACTATGCCCGGATCATTGACAACGCACACATTTTTTATATATTTATTATTTTCTTACTAACAATTATTTAGGGACCAAATACGACGTTTTCTAAGTCTCAGTAAATACAAATTTCATAAAGTTACGCCTCCATCCCCATCGAGTTGGGCAGGGCTACAATTGGATAGTTTCCTAGGTCAAAGATAAATTATGAAATTCTCTTTGTAAAGGAACGTGCGTGCGTGCGTGCATGTGTGTGTGTGTGTGCGTGCGTGCGTGTGTGTATGTGTGTGTGTGTGTGGGCTGGGCCATCGCCCAAAAGATAGTCCATCATCTTGAAAAAGACATTCGTTTTGACTGAAATAAAAATAACAAACTACTCGTAAATAAGTGCTTTGACGGGCGGCCGTCCGAATAAGATTTCGTCTTTACGGTTTTACGAGAGGTCTCAGACTACCGCGATATAAGCGGCTATAAAAGAAATTGGACATGCCCGCTCTACTGGAGTTATGTTTGTTGTTCTCTTGCCCTCTGTGGCGCGGCCAACCAGAGCCGGCATACGGCAGAACATAGAACAGCGCCTCCATTGTCTTGGCTCCTATCGTCTCAAGTCATAGTTAGATGTGTAACGACCTCTGTGGTCCAGTGGTTGAGCGCTAAGCTCACGATCCGGAGGTCCCGGGTTCGATTCCCGGTGGGGACATATCACAAAAATTACTTTGTGGTCCCTAGTTTGGTTAGGACAATACTGGCTGATCACCAGATTGTCCGAAACTAAGATGATCCGTGCGTCGGAAGGCACGTTAAGCCGTTGGTCCCGGTTACTACTTACTGATGTAAGGGAGTAGTCATTACATGAGTCATGTCAGGCCTTTGGCGGCTCAATAGTAATCCTGACACCAGGGTTGATGAGGTTGGTAATTCACCTCACTACCCACACGACAGAAGAAGATAGTTAGATGTCATAGTTAGTAAGTAATCATTAGCAGCTATCTAGAAGCAGAAGTACGAGGAGAGTGCCAAGGAGACAGAGAGAGAGAGAGAATCATAAGCAGCTATCTCCACTGACTCGTAATACTGGCTATCGAAGCGTAATGGATAGATAAACAGATAGATAGATAGATAAAATCTTTATTTGGGATCTTTATCTTTATTTCTTTTTTATTTTTTTTATGGGAGTTACTATAGTGACTTCTTGATTGTAAGTATAAAAAAGAAACAAAAATTCTCTTTTTATGTTTTTTATTGTAGATACAATAAAAGTAGTGTGCTAATTTTATTATACTAATGGCTAGGTGCCCCCTCCGTTTGATTGGGGGGAGGCCAATGCCCACGTGTATAGGCTGTTTATATATATTTTAATGGTACGGGCGTTCTATCAACTGACGACGTCCCTGCTCATCCTCCGCCCTCTAAACGATGTCATCTCGCTCGTCGAATAAGCTCCATTTACTTGAGATTCCCTCGCCGTTACAGTTATGTTTTCAGATTTCCACCAATTTATATGTCAAGTCACAATATCTGGTTATAAGTACTTAGTAAATAGATAAATATATCTACCCATATAGATTTTAGTTTTAAAGCGCTCCCCCGTGATTGATCTCATATCTCTGATTCATACATAACTTACCAAACATGCTTACGTTTATTTATTAGCCTTGGCCTTATTTTTACTGAGCCGCTAACCCTGACACCAGGGTTGATGAGGTTGGTACTCCACCTCACAACCCACACGATAAGAAGAAGATAAGCCTTATTTTTTATATAAGTAATTATAATCTCCTTTAATAATGCTGTTTAATGTAGGCTCACGATCTGAAGGTCCGGGTTCGATTCCCAGTGGGGACATATCACAAAAATTACTTTGTGGTCCTTAGTTTGGTTAGGACATTACTGCTTGAACATCAGATTGTACGAAAGTAAGATGATTCGTGCTTCGGAAGGCAAGTTAAGCCGTTGGCCCCGGTTACTACCCGGGTTGGCCCGGGTCATGTGGCTCATGTAACGACATGACCCATGTCAGGGGCCTTTGGCGGCTCAATAGTAACCCTGACACCAGGGTTGATGAGGTTGGTACTCCACCTCACAACCCACACGATAGAAGAAGAAGATCATGAGTTACTTAAGTAAATTAATGGCGATTAAAACTAAACTTTGTACCTACCAAATAAGTAATACGAATTTTGTTGATTCTTTTTTTAAATCAAACATAACATTGCTGATGGATATTCATCCTTTAATTGCCCTTCAAGAAAAAGCAAACAAGACAAATTACCCTTCGCGTAAATTTACTTTTCGAAAAAGTAAATAATATTTATTTGTTTTGTTTCGTAAACACTGAAATGTGGAAATAAATTGCGATTGAAGGCTGAACGTGCGTTTTTTGTTTTCATGCCGTAAAAAAGGAAAAAGGTATTTTTTGTAATTGCTTTTCAAAGGCTTTGGCAATCCAGTTCGCGGCGTGAATACATTTTTGATAAGTGCTCACAGTTATCGCTTGGACGGGCATTGTTCCATTGTAGATCCGACACGACACACCTTTAAATTGATTTTAAACTTTTTTCAACATTGTCAACAAATACAACAAGTCAACAACAGCAAAAAGGCGGCTGGGTTTAACACAAAGAGAGCACTCTTTGATGTTCAATTTTTACTTCTTCTTCTTCTATCGTGTGGGTTGTATGGTGGATTACCAACCTCATCAACCTTGGTGTCAGGGTTACTATTGAGCCGCCAAAGGCCCCTGACATGGCTCATGTAACGACTACGTACTTACATCAGTAACTAGTAACCGTGACCAACGGCTTAACGTGCCTTCCGAAGCACGGATCGTCTTACTTTCGGACAATCAGGTGATCAGCATGTAATGTCCTAACCAAACTAGGGACCACAAAGTATTTTTTGTGATATGTCTCCACCGGGAATCGAACCAAGGACTTCCGGATTGTGAGCCCAACGCTCAACCACTGGACCACGGAGGTCGAATTTTTACTTAAAATGTAATTCTTGGCCTGGATGTACTTTGTAGTAGTCTGTGCCTACGAATACTTGCCAAGACTTGAAGTACGATTCTCCGCCTTATTACAGAACAATGATTAAATATATAGTTAAGTATGTATTTATTTGACGTGACTTAGTTTTATCTCAGATGCCATAAACTACTTGGCCGGACAAATGGAGAGCGCTGAGGGCTGTCACCTGGAACGATACCTAAGGGTCCCCAGTTGGGCGTGAACCTCGACTCCGGGCGTCGTCTTAGAGGGTTTATTGTATTAAGTAAGTACCGTCATCTGTCCGAGACCCTTCCTTCCCCTTTTTTCATTCCTTACTTTTCTTTTTTTTTCAAAAAAATACTACGTATAAACATTCCCCGATACCGTGCAATGGACACAGACCCACACACTCGAAGTCAAAGGCAGCGGAGCGCAGAGAGTGCCTTGATTTACGATTTGCTGGAAAACGTCGACTATTTGCATTGCAGAGCGCCGCCTCAAATATAATAATGATAAGGAACCGTCCCGCTCGCGAATCCTCTCAGGTAAGAGGGAATTCAATGGGAATTTGTTTGGTATATGTTTTCTAGTTGATGTTGTTTGGATCACGATTTGAATATCCTGAAAAGGCGCAATTGATTGTAAATTTTAAACAGGGACTGCCCTCAGCGCCCCTCACTTTTGTTTGGGCAAATAGTTAATTTACAATAAGTAAGTCACTTAATAAAAAAAAAACACTTTTTTTACAATTATCTACATTCGAAACTGGTCTCGCTTTTGACAGAAAACCACGAAAAAAATTGATTTTATTTGCAAAGAAAGTAGTTTTAGAACTGTCAAATAAAATTAAAATTAAGTTGGCTATCACGGATTTCTAGCGCAGTAACGTACCTACCTTTGAGTGTTTAAAATGCCACATCGAAGAAGTTAATCTAAAAAGCAATATTCCAATTTGACATTTGCGCCTATAAAATTAAGTGCGCAATGCAAACAAATGTCGAATAGCAATATACATAAATTGCATTTTTAGATGAATAGCATTTTAACCCCCCCCCCCCTTGAACCATGACCTGCATCATGTCGCATGAGTTTGAATTCATGTTTGGAACATAGACAATTGATATCACGTGGTTTCCAGCATTTGTGCCCGGTTTATGGCAACAGGCTCGCACCCTGTTACTTACTTATTTCAAGAAAACACTGTAATTAGGTGACTTTATCGACTATTTATTAATTTCCATCGTAATTCTTTCCACAACAAACGTCTCCTCGCAAAGTCGGGGAACCAATCCAACCCCGATCTTAATTTGTTTTCTTCGCCGCCTAATTCTCACTTCCGTTCCCGCCTTTTCTGTTTACTTACTTTTTAAATTAATTAATTAGTTGTATAATATTTACAATTATAAATAAATTATATTAATTCTATTTAATAATATTTTAAATCATTAAAATACTTTTAAACTATAGGCATGGGCCTATAGTATACTTTTACACATAAGTATAGTACAACGAACGATAAAAGTGCAGGTAAATTAATAGGCCATATAAATACCATCGTTTCGCAACTTTTAACTTTAGTTATTATTCATGTTAGATATTGAGATATCTACTTGCAGATAATTAACCTTCTTGTAAAATATGAGTAATCATGACACTTATAAGTAGGAATTTAAACATAGACGGCGAAGAATTGATGTAATTACCTCTGTCTACTTCTTTAGGGTTACAGGCGTAATGCTATGTATATGTATATGCTGCAGAGATCAGTACAATTTCCTGCTACTACTACATTTGTTTGTTTTTTCCTAATTTTAGAGTTTAGAAAAAACTCATTATATTATTACAGGTAATTTCAGATAAAATGAAAATGACAACGCTGTAAGATTGGTACTTCGATTGTAGATGGCTTATCAAATTAGAAAGCCAATAATGAAGACTTTGGTTACACGTGAGTCTAAAAATTGAAAAATAAGCAGTCCTAAAAATTATAGATGCGAGTTGAATTTGGGCTAGCTTTAAATTACATTTTACTGCTACATTTTGGGGGTGGTCAGGAAGACATACATACAGATTGTTAGTGATATCGTAATGAAAACTTTGAGGGGTGATTCAGACCATGATTCTGTGTTGTAATCAAATGGAATTTTCCGTTGCAAAAGTATGGAACTGTAAATAATAATAAAAAACTAAAATAATGAAATTCCACTTGATATCAACTCAGAATCATGGTCCAAGTCATCCCTCTCAGTATTCGTTACGGTGTCACTAGCTACCCATACGTACTCGTATGGCTATCTGTAGGTAGGTACGTACTTGTACGTGGTGAATTCAAAATATTAAAAACAAAACAAAATTAATCATAATTTTTGCGTCGGAAAATTCCACTCAGAATCACGTGCTGAATCATTCCCGTTTTTTTTTTGTGTTATTTTAAATTATTTTCAATCCCATACGTTAGCGATGTACTTTTGATTATTTTCAGTATTCCTCTGCTTGGTTTCTCTGTCGATGGCATACCGGCAAGGATTGTGCTTCTGCCCTGACACACGGGAGTATGTTTGTGCAAGCAACGGCCAGACATTCCAGAACCATTGCTTGTTTCAATGTGAAAACATACGGCGAGAATACTTACCGAAGCTCACTGTTAAGTGTAAAGGACCTTGTGGAAGCTGCAAGCCTGTTATGCCCTGGTCGACTGTGTAATATTAAAATAACAAATTAAAATAAAATAAAAGTTAGTGAAGTTAGTGATTATTTAGAAGATATTAATGCATAGGATTAACTGTCTGAGAACAGATATTAGGCAGCTAAATTACTCAATTGTATAACAATATTTTATGTTTATTTATTTTTTAAAGAACGTCTAGGGCCCTATGCCGAGGTTTTTCTTGCAGCTTCTTTTCCCCGGCTATACAGGTTGTGAGAAGCTGCAGTAGTTTTAGGCGGATGAGACGTTCTGTATATAAAAATTGACGATTCAAAGTGTAACTATGTTACCTACTGAATAAAGATATTTTTGAATTTGAAGAATAAATAAAATGTGGTACATTTTCGAAAATAGAATTAAGTCAGAATTTTAAGTTATATATCTGTCTTTTTCTTATCCGCCAATATCCCTTTAGGAGATACATTTTAGGCAGAAAAACGTCACTAAATTCAGCATTGGCCAATAACCCTAGTTATTCATTCATTCGCTCGTTAATTTTAAAAATTGCTATCAATCTGCAGGTCACAAGCCTCTCAGTCACCGGGAAGGGGTACGGAGCATACTCCACCATGCTGCTCTACTACGGATTGGTGGAGGTGTTTTTACGGCTAATAGCCAGGACCAACGGCTTAACGGCTGACTAGGCTCATAACACCTACTTCCTTAAGTAAATAGTCTCCATCAGACGTTAGGTATAGATCGAAAAAATTGCATAGAAAGGATGAGTACCCGGTGGTGTAATGGTTGACTCGCTCGTCCCGACTTGACGAGAGCTGTCGGTTCAAATACCGTCCGGGTCATTTTTTCGATTTAATATTCTCTTTGTAAGCTCGATGAGGTGTGGGTATTTAGTTCATCTTGCGATGGGTATACCTCTGTCTACCCCATTGAGATATAGTCGTGAGCTTATGTTTGTACTGTTACTAAATAGCGGATAGGACCGTCCTACTTCTCGGACAATTGATTATTTAACGTTTCAATTACAAAATAAATGTCCTTATTAATGATAAGCCTAATACAGAAAATAGTTTCGTAAGTACATACTACTTATGATAGCTGGAATTTAATTAGAAAGGCAACAATGAAGACCATGATTGCACGTAAGTTGAATGTGTTAATATACAGTTAGGTACTATATTTCTATAATAAAAAATGTAACATAAACCGCCTACTTATACAGAGTGTTAGTGTCATCGCATCGATTACTAAGGGGGATGATTCAGACCATAATTCTGAGTTAATATCATGTGGAATTTTTCGTCGTTACACCCCAGACAAGTACACACAGGTAGCCATACAAGTAGGTATGGGTGTTAGTGACATCGTAATGAAAACTGAGGGGGATGATTCGAAACATGATTCTGAGTTGATATCAAGTGGAATTTTGTTTCGGAATTTTTAAAAAAAATTAAGTGTTTTTTAAATTTTCAGTTCCATGCTTTTGCGATGGAAAATTCCACTTGATATCAACTCAGAATCATCGCCTGAACCATCCCTCAAAGTTTTCATTGCGATGTAACTAACACCTTGTATACGTGCTACTGCTGGGCACTGGCGTAACCTCTTTCAAACTGAGGGGGTGTGGAAGCATACTCTACCATGCTGCTCCATTGCGGGTTGGCAGAGGTTTCTTCCTCAGAGGTTTCGGGTAATAGCCGAGACGACTCAAAAATATACCAGTAACACAATTGGGACAACGGTTATAGACTACGAAATATACGACAAGGATGATTTAGCTAAATTTGAAATATAATGATTATAATAGAATGATTAATACTTAAATAAGTAATTGAAAATAATAAAAAAACACAAAAATAAACATGAATTTTGGAACCGAAAATTCCACTCCGTTCCGAGTGAATATCACTCAGAATCATGGTCTGAATGAACGGCCTCCGTGGTCCAGTGGTTGAGCGTTGGGCTCACGATCCGGAGGTCCTGGGTTCGATTCCCAGTGGGGACATATCACAAAAATTACTTTGTGGTCCCTAGTTTGGTTGGGACATTACAGGCTGATCACCTGATTGTCCGAAAGTAAGACGATCCGTGCTTCGGAAGGCACGTTAAGCCGTTGGTCCCGGTTACTACTTACTGTGTAAGTACGTAGTCGTTATAAATGAGTCATGTCATGGGGCCTTTGGCGGCTCAATAGTAACCCTGACACCAGGGTTGATGAGGTTGGTAATTCGCCTCACAACCCACACGATAGAAGAAGATGGTCTGAATCCCATTCAGTATTCGTTACGATGTCATTAACATTAAGTAAGTAACTTATACATTTTTAACCATATTCAGTGTGGCTGTGCATCGGTTTGCTGTCAGTGGTGAGTTCATACAAACGGAAAGCCGTATGTGTCTGCCCTAAAACGAAGACTTATCTATGTGCAAACAACGGTGAGACGTATGACAACTTCTGTCTCTATCTATGTGAGAAGAAACGCGTAAAACACATACCACCACTGACTATCCGGTGCCGAGACCAACCTTGTCAGACGTGTCACAAAAAACGCGAAAGGCGTTTGAAATATAAACCCAAGTCTAAATTGAAGTCAACTCCCCACGCGCCACAGTGGTTGTGATTATGGTCACATTGGTGCTAATTCCTGTAAATACCATCTAATTTTATTTTAGGTTATATCTGTCATTTTCTTATCCGCCGAAAAGGAAAGGGACGGGTAATCGACAAGCATAAAATTTATGGAACACACGTCAATTTTAAGCACAAATCTAAAACAACCGTCTAAAAATTCGCCCGGGTTATTCATTTATTTACTCATTCTTCCTAAAATTAAGAGCTGTCAATCATCCGTCCCTTTCCTTTTCGGCGGATAAGAAAATGACAGGTATAACTTAAAGTAAAATTAAGAGATGTCTGCAGGAATCGGGGCCATTATGTGCCGTGCTGCTATTGGCTTGATAAGTCACAAGAGATCCTG
This sequence comes from Pectinophora gossypiella, assembly GCF_024362695.1. Classification (NCBI taxonomy): domain Eukaryota; kingdom Metazoa; phylum Arthropoda; class Insecta; order Lepidoptera; family Gelechiidae; genus Pectinophora; species Pectinophora gossypiella. The sequence continues at coordinate 16,230,418 of NC_065409.1, forward strand.
CAGCAAAACGTGACAGCTACACAGTCACTGCTACCACCATCTGTCAAGTACTATTGGCCAATGATGATGATGATGTACCAATATAATGTAGAAGTAGAACAGAACTGCGATATCGCAACGCACAGCAACAACGCAACGCACCGTAACCTGCTTCCTACGACAGCAGCAGCTGCTGGCAGCATAGTGAAAATAGATTGTACTTAATATTTATAGTCAATGAAGTGAAATAAAAAATATTTATAATAAGTAATAAAAATTAAGGATACTTATAGGTATATTTAGAAGTCAATTTTGTCATTCCAATGCTAACATAAATACCTACCTACGTTCTTGAGACAAATTCGGTTTTTTAATCAATGTGTAGTACCTACCTACCTGTTTCTCATTTGAACAGAATTAGCTTGTTTATGTTTCAATTATTGTTCGTATTAATGACGTTTATGATAAAGGAGTTATGCTGTGAAAGAAAATGTTTGAATTTTAATTTATAAAAGAAGACTTACGAAAAAGACTTATGATGCGGGTGTAAAAGGTAGAGTTGGAAGAGGACGGCTTAGGCGTACTTACCGCATACAACATAGGTCCCATGTAGTAGGGCTCCCCAAGTGTTCCGGGCAGCCCTCGGCGGAAAGGGAGGCGCCGGACGCGCTCCCATGGGCGCTGGGCCCTAAAAGGCATCCGCCAGCGGGGATGCGGTTGTGTGCAATTGCGTTCCCGTATCCCCGCCACACGGCGGCAAGGTGGAACACCGTTGGGTTTTAGTGGGTAGTGGGGTGGAGTCCCACATATATTTTTTTTAAAGAACGTCTAGGGCTCTGTGCAGAGGTTTTTCTTGCAGCTTCTTTACCCGGCTATACAGGTTGTGAGAAGCTGCAATAGCTTTAGGCGGATGAGACGTTCGTTATGAAAAAATTTACGATTCAAAGTGTAACTATGTTACCTACTAAATAAAGATATTTTTGAATTTTTAATGAAAGGCCAAGTTAAGAGTACTCTAAACCGGCGAGCATGCATGAAGTCTTTGATGAGAGTGGAAGAATCGAAGGTGGTGTGTCAGGATCGTAGTAAATGGAATTCCGTGGTCTTTACCAACGGGAAAGAGGTTTGATCCTAATAAATGTATGTATATGTACATGAGGTTTAACCGTAGCTACCTATGGTGTGCTTTTGTTTTGGTTTCATAAAAGACCATTAGCCCGGCCTCAGGTGGGACAGAGTCATCTTCTCTGCCCTCCATTGGGGTAATTCCTGTTCGGCGCGTCCTTGCCGCTGGGGTGGGCGCCTCTTACTTCAGTAGGTCGGAGTGAGATGATGGCTGCGTTCGGATAGGGACCTAGACCTACGGGGTATAACGTAGAACCCTTACCCAAGGATACGGACGAAGACCGCAACGGTTGCAGAAGCGGAGATGGGTGCCATCAGAACGGCAACGCAGGACGGAATACGCGAGTCACAGGGACTGTGACCTGGAACCTGACAGAGCAGCAGTAACTGTCAGTATTAATCAGAGGCGGAGGACAGGAGTCCTAGTACGGCTTTCAAATAGACTACTCTGCGCGCCATCCCACTCGCGTCGGACAGAGTACTGCGGGGCAGAAGGCAAGAGGGAAACTACTGCTATATTTTTCCCGAAAAAAGGAGCATGGAGAATGCTACACCGACAAGAGCGTGGCTCTTAAATTAGTGATGACATAGGGTGTATATAATAAACTCCTCTGTTATCCTCTTCTGAAAACAGGCGTGATGTTATATTATGTTCGGTCACGAGCATTAATATGTATACATTTTGGTACCATGTCACATTAACTTTTTTGACAAACTGAACTGTAAGTCTCACTAAATGTCAAATATGTTAGTGCGACAGAGTCCTAAAGTGGGTACATTATATTGCTCATGACTGTTCATGAGCGAAAGCGGTATGATTAATTTGATAAAATTGACAAGTTTTCGCGTCAATACTGTATAAGTTTTGAAGAAAAAATGTCCCTAAGTTTGGACATGTCGTAAGTTCGGGATCAAAGGCTTGGAGTGGACCCATTTGTCATTCGTCACGCGAGCCCCAACTCTTAACTTGCATTTTTCATCGCCGTCAACTTTTGAAGGCACTTTGTCGGTGTAAAACTTTCTTGAGTGTCAAGTTATTCTTAGATAGGTAGGTACTTCTTCTTATCGTGTGGGTTGTGAGGTGGAATACCAGCCTCAGCAACCCTGGTATCAGGGTTACTATTGAGCCGCCAAAGGCCCCTGACATGGCTCATATAACGACTACTTACTTACATCAGTAACTAGTAACCGGGACCAACGGCTTAACGTGCCTTCTGAAGCACGGATCATCTTACTTTCGGACAATCAGGTGATCGCCTGTAACGAATACCCACTTACATCAGTAAGGTTTAGCGATGTTTGTAAACCAATGTAATTTTTGTGTAATTTATGAAGTGTTATAAAAAAATAAAGTAGTAACCGGGACCAACGGCTTAACGTGCCTTCCGAAGCACGGATTATCTCGCTTTTGGACAATCAGGTGATCAGCCTGTAATGTCCTAACTAGGGATCACAAAGTGATTTTTGTGATATGTCCCCACCGGGATTCGAACCCGCGTACTTACCTACGTTTACTTACACGACAGACGAACATTCTCATCCGATCCAGTCTAGCCTATCGGAGTAGGCTTGATATTGTAATCCAAACATGAACAGGATGAACCTTAAGGTGAAAGTTTGGTAACATACTCCTGAGGACATCGCTCAACAATAGACAAATAAAAAAAAAAAAAAACAATATAAAATCTGGACAATAGAGGCCGTAACAAACTTGAATCGATCGATAATTTTATCATGTAGCGCATGTCAAATTCAAAGTCAAAAATATCTTTATTCAGTAGGTAACATAGTTACACTTTTAATCGTCAATTTTTATATAACGAACGTCTCATCCGCCTAACACTTTTTTTTTTTTTTTTTTTAACGTTGGGAAATGCGTTACGCATACCACGCCGCCCGGGGGGGCAACGTGGTTATGTGGGACTCTCCGGGTGTCGCCACCCGGTATACCCACTAAAACCCAACGGTGTTCCTCCTTGCCGCCGTGTGGCGGGGATACGGGAACGCATTTGCACACAACCGCGTCCCCGCCGGCGGATGCCCTTTGGGGCCCAGCGCCCATGGGAGCGCGTCAAGCGCCTCCCCCTCCGCCGAGGGCTGCCCGGAACACTTGGGGAGCCCTACAGCACGGGACCTATGTTGTGGACAGCGGTCCCCCGACTACCGTCCACAGGTCCCCGTCAAGGCGGCGCTCGATCGATTGCGACCAAGTACGCCCGTCGCCGCCTTCCCGGTCGCCTGCGGCGAATCGGGAGCGAGTCGACAGAGTCTTCCCGCTCCCTCTCCGCCGCTTCCTTCGCGGACATGACTATGTTCGCGAAGGTGGCGACCGCTCTCCAGGCCTGCTCGCTGCCGCTCATGGCCCTAACCATGGCCGGCAGCGAGAGGTCCGCCCCTATTACTGCGGACACGGCAGCGCGAGGGATCGCCCAAGCGGGGCACTCCTCGCGCGTGTGTCGTGCCGTGTCCACTACTCCGCCCACACAATGATGACATTCGGCGGTTGGCTCCCTCCCGACCACCCTAAACAGGTACTCACCAAAGCACCCGTGCCCGGTGAGGACCTGCGTGAGGTGGTAGGTGGGAGCACCGGGGCACTCGGTCCAGTCCCGGAGGACCGGCCGGATCGCCGCCACCAACTCCCGGCTAGCATCCGGGGTCTCCAGCACTTCCTCCCATTGCTGGAAGAGGATAGTGCGGGCGTCCTCCCTCCACTGTGCCACCTCCCGAGGGTGTGGGAGATCGCCGTTGGCACTGGCTTCAGCGCGCCGCCTGTAGACCGCCGCGAGAACTCGAGCCTCGAGCTCCCACGGCGGACTGCCCGCTATTAGGCAAGCCGCCGTGTAGGACACTGTTCGGTACGCCCGGGCCACCCTGAGTGCCATGACCCGCTGCGGACGCCGCAGTAGGATCCGGTTTCGGGCACTCAGAGACTCCGCCCATATGGGCGCACCGTAGAGCGCCATGGAGCGGATGACTCCGACGTACAGGCGGCGGCATGATTCCCCTGGTCCTCCCAGGTTAGGGAGCATTCCCCCAAGCGCTCCGGCTGCAGCCACCAATTTTGGGGCCAAGCGCCGGAAGTGCTCTTGGAAGCTCCATCTGCCATCGAGGACGAGTCCCAGGTACTTCATCGTCGACCCGATGGCGATAGAGGTTCCGCTAACCACAATGTGGGCGTTCGGTGGTGGCGCGTTCCGTGGCCCATGAAAGGCCAAGGCCTCCGATTTCTGTAGGGCCACCTCGAGCCCCAGATGTCGGATGCGGTGCACCACCTGTGCCACTCCGACCGTGGCGAGGATGCCGGCCTCCCGATGGGTACTGCCACGGGCCGACACGAGGGTATCGTCGGCGTAACAGGTAACGCCGATCCCTCGCAACGTGGCCCCGCGCAGCACCCAGTCGTACCCGATGTTCCACAGGAACGGTCCCAGGACCGAACCCTGTGGAACACCGCACGACATTACTCGGCGTGCCCAGCCGTTCCGCGTCGGGTACACCACGGCTCTCCCATCAAAATAATCTCGCACTAGCCTTTGCAGGTGATGGGGGACCTCAAAATGGCTTAGCGCCGCCATGACCGCCTCCCAGGGTAGCGTGTTGAAAGCGTTGGATATGTCCAACGACACCGCCAACAACACGTCACCCCGGGCCACCGCATCCTCCGCCTGCTCCCTGACACGGTTGATGGCGTCCACCGTCGACCGGCCGACGCGGAACCCGAACTGGGCGTCATTCAGGACTATGTGTCCGGCGAGACGATGAACGAGCACACGCTCAAAGAGCTTGCTCGTCTCGCCGAGCAACACAATCGGTCGGTAGGCCGACGGCTGGTCCGCGGAACGGCCGTCCTTCCTAAGAAGGACGAGTTTCCCCTCCTTCCAGGAGCTGGGGAAGCGGCCCTGCACCAGGCACTCGGTAAACAGGGCCTGGAATTGGCTCCCCAGCTCCGACAGTGCCAGGGCAAGTACGCGCCCTGGCACACCGTCCAGCCCCGGAGCGGTCTTCTTGAGCCGGAGTTTAGCCGCGGCGTATCGCAGCTCCGCCTCGGACACTGGCCGAATATCCTCCTCTATCATGGCGGCCACAGGCCGGGCAGACCACGCCCGACTTGGGAACAGTGATTGTACCACGCTCTCGACCAACTGGGGATCGAGAGTCGTGGTGAGTGGCGGAGCCCAGGGCCGGAGCTTCCGCCTCACTGCCCGGTAAGGTCTGCCCCAGGGGTCCCGGTCTAGGGTGGCAAGCCACTCCTCCCAGGACCCCTGCTTGGCTCTCGATATGGCAATCTGGAGGGCACTGCAGGCGGTCCTATACTCTGAGTATAAGGCGCCCTCCAATGCCACATTGCGGGTACGACGCCTCCGGCACCGAGCGTAGCTGCGGCGTGCAACGACGCAGGTCTTGCGCAGTTGGCGCAACTCGTCTCGCCACCAATATACCTGCCGGCGTGGGGGGAGCGGTCTGGCTCTGGGCATCGACGCATCACAGACGTTCATCAGAGATGCGCCGAGCAGCCCCGCTCCCGCGTCGACATCATCAGGAGGGCTGATGTCCACCACCCAGCTCTCCACAATGGCCGCCTCCTCAGCTAGCTCGCGATCGAGCCGCCCAAGCACCCATCGGGGGCCATCCTCTATAGAGGAGCGGACAATGTGCGCTGTAGTGGCAGCAGACGCAGAGACATCGAACCGGATATATCGGTGATCCGACAATGTCTCCACGCCTACCTCCACGCTCCACCTCTGGACTCTTTGGGCCATGGAGGGGGTCGCGAATGTGAGGTCCACGATTGACCCCCCCTGTTGGCGAATGCAGGTGTCCTCGGAGCCCCTATTGAGGACCACCAGACCCAAGGTCGCCGCCCAGTCCTCCAGCTCCTCTCCCCTCGCGTCCGTCGCGGGCGATCCCCAAGCCATGGATTTGGCATTGAAATCCCCCGCGACGATCACGGGGAGGGAGGAGACCTGCGCGATTAGCGCGCTCACCTCCGTGAGGGCCCTCTCGAAATCGGCGAGATGCCAACTCGGCGGAAAGTAGACCCCCACGACGGCGACTCCACCAACAACGGCCAGCACGCTTCCCCTACCCTTCGCTACCTTGTCAAAGGGAGGGGAGCCACTAACAGCAGGGGCGGAGATAGCCACTGAGCTATTGTGGTCACCGATCCAGTCCGTTCGGGTTGGGACCACATATGGCTCGGACACAATCGCTATGTTTATCAACCACTCCGCCATGGTTTGGGCCAACAGGTCCTGTGCCCTGGCGGAGTGGTTGATGTTGGCCTGCAGGAAACGGATGGATGACATTTATGGATTGGTATCCATCCGCTCCTTCTTGGCCTTCCTGGCCTTGCGTCGCCGTTGCGATTTTGTCAACGGCGCGCTCTTTCCCGTCTTCGGGGCCGTCGGCTTTTTGGTAGCGGAAATACATCCGCCACCGCCGATAGAGTGGGCCGCCGGTTTACCCGCCGCCGCACAGACGGGGCAATGGGGCTCAGCGCTACAGCTCTGCGCCTTGTGGTCCGATTGACCGCAGCGGAAGCAAAGCTTGCTGCGGTCAACCTCGCAAGAGCACCTGGCTCCCAGGTGCCCCGGTTCCAGACAACGGAAGCAACGCGCCGGTCTGGAGACCAACAGCCTAACTCTGGCCGTCGTCCAGCCGACTTGTATTTGGCCAGAGGCCGCTACCTTTTTGGCAGCGGCTACCGGGCACCTGACCCATAACGACCCGTCTCCTCTTGGGCCAACGACAATTTTGCCGCATTTGATTTCGTCGGCCGAGCACGCTCCTTCCTTGGCCACCGCGTCCATCACCTCGATAGCGTCAGCCGAGTCGTCCAGCCCAGTGACGCGGATTTCCGCGCACTTCACCGGACGAACGACCCTTACTGCGTCGGGACTGAAGACCTCACGCAGCTTTTGGGCCAATGAGTCCGCCTTTGCCGCCGCATTCTCCCCTCCGATCTCCAGCAGGCGCGCACCCGTCGCTGCCCTGCGGAATCTCATGCCACTAATGCCGAGGTCCGCAAGGCACACGCGCTGCTTGGCATCGGAGAGGATCGACGCGTACGTCACCCCCCTATCCTCTACCCCGGGCACCAGGGTCAGTGTGACCGCCGCAGTGCTGGGTACCCGGAGGTTGGTCTTCCTCTGACCCGGTGCCGCGGGTCGGGCCTTTTGTGCCTCCTTTGCAGCCTTGGTTGCCTTAGCCTTGGCCTTTCGGCCAACTACAGCTGTCCACGGCACTTCTTCCGGCGCTGGAGCAGGCTGACTCCGCATCTTCGCAGCCTCCATGGCGGCCAGGCTTTTCTTTTTCCCCTTCTTCCCCGCAGGCGGATTAGAGGAAGCCCGGCACTCACTGCTAACCTTGGCAATGTTTTTAGCCTGGGTTGAGCTTGGCCTAGCCATGGAGGCGCTACCACTGCTGGTAGAGGCAACCGGGGCCTCTGACGGCTCTATATGAGCAGGGTTTGCCCTGGTAGCTCTACCATCCGCTGCAAGCGGGGGCCGTCGACGAGGCTCTGGTAGGAGGCGGTCCTCAATGCCGGCCAGCCTGGCGTTTAGCATATTGCCAAACATCTCGGCATTGGCACGGGCCGTCTCCTCCAGCAACTGACGGAGGCTTGGCTCCTGGGACTGGGCCGGTCGCTGCCGCAACTCCTGTAAGTCGCGGCGCAGATCAGCGACCTCCCTCGCCAGTTGCGCGTTGGCAGCCTCCAACCGCAAGACCTCCTCCGACGCAGTCCGAGCTCTCATTTGGGACACCGCCTTTTGGATGCCCTTAACTGCATCTTTGAGAGCCCGGACGTACGTTCCCTTCAGGTGGGAGGACTTGGTGGCTACCATCAGGATGGTATCCAACGAGGCCTTGACGACGCCATCCAGAGCGGCACTCGTCTGTTCCGCCTCCTCTTCGGACAAGGTCTCCATTGTGGGGCTGGGCTGCAGGGAGGCCCTAGCCTCCCTCACGCCCCGTGCCGCGCTGGCGACTTCCGCCTCAGCCATGAGCCGGAGACTTTCCGCCATTTCTTGGTTGTATGCCGCCCTGGCTGCGGCCAGGCCGACATACTTACCAGTTGTGGGCGGGCGACCCCTCCCCCTCTTGGACTTGTGGGCCGCCCCTTTCAGGGGTAACCCAGCTGCATCCTCTTCTTCGACCTCGGGATCTGGCCGGTTCCTTTTTCGGAATAACCTCCCAAGGTCGGAGCTACCCGACGTGACCATCACCAAGCTAACGCAGGAGGAGTCCGAGTCCATTGACTCCTCCTCCCGGCTAGCGGGCGTCGTGGTGACGATCAGCCTCGGCTCCTTCTCGATTCCGGGTAACCGATCCCCGCCGCTTGGGGTCGATTTCCCGGAGTCGCCTCCCTCCTCTTCGGTCCCTTCACAGGGACGAGTGGCGCAAGCGCCAAGGCCAGGGCGTTGCGACGCTCCCGGGGTGGTGGAACCCGGTCGCGCCCCAGTAAGCCCCGCGGACTTGGTGTCCGCTTCACGGCCAGTAAACTTCTGTGCCTGAGCACGCTTCTTTTCTCCCTTTCCTTCATCTTTCCTCTCCTCCGACAGCTCCGAAAAATCGGCTTTATTTGTAAAATCTTCCATTTTTAATCCCACGAGTATGGGGGAAAGGGTGGTCCATCCGGGCAGTGCCCCCTGTACCCGGATAACCCTGATACCACTGGGGTGCGGGAGGTGCCCCAGGGTTGGTCGCTAGCTGGCGGAGAATACCCCCTCCGCCACCTTCCGGCGCCCCGACGCCGCGCGAAGGCCCAAAGGCACCTCAACGCCGGGACTTTGGGGGTTTTTTATTGAGGTTGTCTCCTCTTGGGCCGGCCGACCAAGGCAAGCCCCTTGGTCCTGGTAGGCCGCGAGACATGTCCACGACACCTAACCAGGATAACAAGTTTGGCGACGGTGACCGAAGCCTGTCCGACGGGCATGTATTCATGGCCGCCGAACCCGTTGCCGACGGCGCCCCGCGCCTCCTCCCAGGTGGATTTTTGAAGAGGTTGTCTCCTCGCGGCCCCCCCCACTTATGTGGGAGCGGCCCCCACGCCTCGGAACACCGAGGGTTGCGGGTGGCCCGACGGCCGCCGTGCAATACGAACGACCGCCGCGCACGGGCGATAACGCCCCTTCTGGTGGATTTTTAAAGAGGTTTACTCCTCGCGGCCCCCCCCCCCACATGTGTGGAAGCGGCCCCCACTCCTCGGAACACCGAGGGTTGCGGGTGGCCCGACGGCCGCTGTGCAATACAAACGACCGCCGCGCACAGGCGATAACGCCCCCTCCTGGCGGTTTTTTACAGAGGTTGTCTCCTCGCGGCCCCCTCCACTCAGTGTGGAGGCGGCCCCCGGCCCTTTGGCGCCCCACCACAAAGCACCAAGGGTTACGGGTCGCGCGGCGCATAGCCTGTGCTACGCACCTCGCGGTGGGTTCTTCTTAGCTTCACTGTGGAAGTGATATGGAGTAAGCGGCGTTTCCAATCACCTCCTCAGCTACTGAGCCCCCCCGCCACGACAAGGCGAGAACCCATTGGGGGGGATCCGCCTAACACTACTGCAGCTTCTCACAACCTGTATAGCCGGGGAAAAGGAGCTGCAAGAAAGCACAGTGCCCTAGACGTTCTTTAAAAAAAAAAACATAAAATATTGGTATACAATGTTAGCCCTGATGGGTTGATGAGGTCGTTCATTGGTCTCACAATCCACACGAGAGAAGAAGTGCGAGCGAAATCAATGTAGGGATGAGCTATTGTTCATACAAAGGTCATTACACGCTTGTTTGGCTCGGCTCATGCGTCACTATAAACTATACGCGTAAAGCCGAGTAAAACCCGGCCATTTTGACGGCCGACACGAGAAACCGAACAATTGTAATGTATTGTAACTGCTACCATTTGTTCCGCACTGGGCCGAATTTACATTTATAACGGTCTCTGTGGTCTAGTGGTTAGAACGTTAGGCTCACGATCTGGAGGTCCGGGTTCGATCCATGGGGACATTGTCGAAATCACTTTGTGAGACTGTTCTTTACATTTTACAGGCTTGAATCACCTGACTGTCTGAAAAATATAAGTTGATTCCGTGCTTCGGAGCCATTCGGAGGGCACGTTAAGCCGTTGGTCCCGGCTATTAGCCGTAAAAATACCTGAAACAACCCGCAGTGGAGCAGCGTGGCGGAGTATGTCCCATACCCCCTTCGGTTGATTAAGGGGAGAGGTCTGTGCCCAACAGTGGGAAAATGAGATGTTTTCCTTCACCACTGAGTACGTGATAATCATTTACTATCCCAACATGAATTCGAAAACAAAATCAACTATTGGTTTACGCCTGTGCTGGATTCGAACCTGCGACCTCAAAGTGAGAGGCAAGCGTTCCACCAATTGGGCTACCACGGCTTACTATATTCTAATATTTACAAAACAATCAACTCATTCGCCGACTGTACCGCCCAGCGATTGTTGAACACGGGTAAAGCAACTATGCAACTCCCTTATAACACGGGAAGCCAGTCATCTTATATTGAAAACATCCATTAAAACGGACAGGCGTAATTAATGATCCGACTTGAGATGAATAGGCCCTTATTAGTACCGGAATTAGGTATAGCTATTGAATCACGTTTATTTACGTCGTGGCTCTGAAAAGGTTGATTAGAGGATTATAATTGAGAATAAAAGAAAGTTATTGCCCTCGAAATTAGATCTAAGCAAGAAAGAATATGTTATAAAATCAGACATAAACTAAAACACAAAAAGAAACAAAATAATATACAGGGTGTAAGTGCCATCCTTTTCTTTTAACGTGACTTATTGTAGGTCTGCCGCAGATGGCATTAACTACTTTCCCGGACAAATGGGGAGCGCTGAAGGCTCTCACCCGGTACAACGTTTCAGACAACAGCCTGAGGGTGCCCAGTTGGGCGCGAACCTTGGCTCAGGGCGTCGTCTGAGAGGAAAAATATTTGAAAGAATTAATCGACCCTAGTGGGTCGATAGCGATAAGCGCTGAATGAGGGTAATCGTCGACCACGCCGGGATAAGTGACATCGTAACGAAAACTTTGAGGGATGATTCATACCATGATTCTCAAGTGGATTTTTCCGTCGCAAAAATATGGAACTGAAAATAATTTTACAAAAAACTAAATTTTCATGAATTTTCCACTTGATATCAACTGTGGTCTGAATCGTTCCCCGCAGTACCCCTTACGGTGTCACTAACACATACGTACTTGTATGGCTGCCTGTACAGTCATGAGCAATATAATGTACCCACTTTAGGACTCTGTCGCACTAACATATTTGACATTTAGTGAGACTTACGGACGGACAAAAATGATAAAGGACAGCCGCCATCCGATGCATGGTGACATTTCGGTGCCTCAAAGGCTTAAAAGTCGTCACAGCTTCCTTAAAGAGGTGGCTCCATTGGATTCCGAACCTAGCCAAGCCCGCTTAAATCTTTGGCGGCGGAAGTGTTCTCCCACCCCTTTTATCGCGCCATCGGAGGGTCTTCCGCCTGGAAGTAATCTAGCGTGGCCCACATGGAAGTCTTTAAATAGGCTCCGGACACAGGTTGGCCGCTGCAAGGATAATCTCTGCAGGTGGGGATACCTGGTTGATGGTTGCGATGATTGCGAGTGTGGAGTATCACCACAAACTATGGCTCACCTTTTGTGCTGTCCTAAGTGCCCTAACACCTGCACTATTGAAGACCTGTACGAAGCCACTGACAATGCCGTAAGCGTGGCCAATTATTGGTCAGCAAAAATTTAGCTTCGATCACCATCGACTCGCAAAGAAGAAGAAGTGAGACTTACAGTTCAATTTGTTAAAAAAGTTAAAGTGACGTGGTACCAAAGTGTATACATATTAATTCTCGTGACCGTACGTACTTGTACGGGGTGTAAGTGACATCATAACGAATACTGAGGCGGATGATACAGCTCATTGAAAATAATTTAAAAAAAACATGAATTTTGGGACGGAAAATTCCAGGATCATGCTCTGAATCATTCCTCAGTCTTCGTTACGATGCCGCTAACAACCCTGTATATAAAAAATATTTGTGGTGATTTATTCAACATTTGATTCCAAAAGACGTATTAGTTTTAAAATCAAACACATTTTACAAAAATAGTAAAGATTTATTGCAATATAATTTAAATTTTACCTTAATTAATAATACACATCAATAACAAATGAATGCTAACAATATTAATCAATAAGTAAGTAAATGCATGATTTGATATTTATAACACAGAGAGCTTTCAACGAGAAAATATTTTTAATTTTAATTTTCGATTCTAATAATTATTAAATTAGTTCCATTAGTAAGTTAGGAATGTCATAAGGAACTTATAACAATAAAAATACCTACAAATAATAATCATAATAATACTTTTTAAGTTAGGCCGGTATCAGAGCAAATTAATAACTCTTAATTAGTGATGTACCGTTCCTGGGAATGTACCCTAAGTGGGAATTTCCTTGTTGTAAAAACATTTTTTTAAAAATTAGAATTTGTCAGAAAATAATTTTTAAGCTCGTATGAAGCTTACTTTATGTAAAAAAGCTTATTATAAGATTAATGATTGCTTAAATGATAAAAAATCTCGGTATTAAATTTGTTCCTCTAGTTACCGAAATGTGTACCTACATTGATTTACAAGATGTGTTGTTGTTGCTGTTTCTTGTCATTTCTTCGTCCATAACTCCTTGCGAAATGACGTATACTCAAAAATGTTAAATTGAACTTCAACAAGTTCATCTATGATAATTATTTTGAATAAATAATTCTGATTTCTGATTTAACAAGTCCTTACTGCATGCTTTTTAAAACTTGTTCTTTTTGAAATCTGATCGTATCTGCCTAAAGGCTAGGTAATAAAGCTGTTTTTACATAAATTTTGCTACTTTTTACTGTTCTCACTCTGGGAACATTCTCAGGACGGAAAATCATTGCTCTGAAACTAGTCAATTCAAATACATGTTCAGCCTCTGTAGCATGACGTCACCCTAGCACGCCAACAGCGCGAGTAAATGTCAAAACACGAGCTGTCAAATTTGACAGACGTGTTAAGTCTCTCGTTCACGCATCGACTTGCTCGCAACTTGAATATGAAAAGTGTGCCACAGAAATGATGTTAGAAACTGTCAATTTTCTCATTTCTTATGAAAAAAGGTGTCTGTTTGTTTTCCTTGGCTATTCTATAAGCAATATACAATAATACGATATTTTCCTTTGGAGTGCGACGTCTTGAAAAAATGGCGGATGTCCCAGTAGTCGCGTGTACCAAGGACCTTATTTGATCTCGCGTCGCAGTTACATAGCGTGCTAAGCCTACTGGCAACAATGTTTAAAGCTCGTCTCTCCGTCTCTGTCGGATGGCCAGGTCGTCGTGTTGGAACCAAGTGGCGTATACCTTCAGAGGGTCCGGCGAGGAGTGGCGGTGGAAGGATACAGGACGATCTCGCGCTAGCACCTCTCTGGGGTAGTCTTGTGGGCGGCCCTAGACAGAGAGGTAATCTAAGTCAATATAGTGTTACATTCAGAGCACAGAATAAGGAACGCATAGAACGGCAACTCTCCGCTCCCCACCAGCAGCTGAGCTAGGTACAGTCTAAATAGACTAAAATGAGACCCAGTAAATCTAGCTCGGCGCTGATACGAATTGGTGCAGGGTGGAGTGTCCTTTCTATACGTAGCACTATTCTTTATTCTATGCTATAAATTCAGCATTTCAAGACACGAGATTCACAGGTTCTAGTCCCATTTGAGTCTAGATTTTTTGATTTTTCCCTTTCAGAGTCGAAGTTCGCAAAATTTATCAAACAAAGTGTTGCAAGGGCACGCTAGGTATACGGACTTTGAAGTAAACAGGTTTTATTAGAGCTCTCAGGGCTCCCCATTTGTCCATCCAAACAGTGAATGCTATCAGAAGCAACTACATTAAGTCTCATAAAAAAAGACTAATGAAAAAGAAAAATACCTGATGAAACAACGGCAGGTGGGTGAGCGTGATGTTCTTCCGCCGCGCGCACTCCCCGAGCAGCATGTCGTCGGGCGCGGCGGCGTGTGCGCACGCGCACGTGGACAGCGCGGCCGCGGCGCCCACGCTGAGCGCCGCGCCGCCGCCCAGGGTTATGTAGTCGAAACCTGCGCAAATGAGTTGTTATATTTTGACAGGTTCGAAGTTCGTGAAACCTCGTGGCCTCTGGCAACCTTAATGGGAAATGTGAAGTTATGTATATTTTTTAACTTTGATGGGTTTGCTCTTGGCCCCAGACGTGCCCGAATGCATTGACAAGGCCTAAGATGGAGCGAGCTCGCCCAGAAAGTGCCTGTTCACACTGGTTTTGAAAGCACCCGGGATATGCATTCGGAAATACAGAAGACGGCAGAGAATTGCACTCCCTAGCAGTGCGCATAATGAAGGACGATGTGAAGTGCTTTGTGCGAATAGTTGGGATATCCACTAAATAGGGATGGAACCCGGCCGTACCTCGGGAAGTCAAAAGATAAAAGGGGGATGGTGGAATGAGTTAGTGTAGATCGCGGACACACTTCCATTTTACCGACTAAGACCCTCTAAATAACTGACTATTAACTTACCAAATCTCTCTTTCTGACAATTTATATCTAAATAGAGAAATGTTGGTTGCTGTTAGCATAAGCAGATGAAATTTAAACGCGTTCCTACCCGGAAGGGAATAGTTTGTATTTATTGGTAAGTTGTACTTATAGTTTGTCTAATCTTTCGATTTAAATTTTTACATTTTTCCTCACCTTATGGTTGTCTGGAAGAAATCGCTTTAAGCGATAAGGCCGTCATTTGCCATGTATCTAGTTAAGAGTCTATTATAATTATTTCTTTTTAATTTGGTGCAATAAAGTATATTTGTATCTTTGTGTTAAATGGTCTTTGTGTCTTGCAGCCCAACAGGAAAAATAAATTTTAATGTTGGGCGAGCGAAGGCCGCAAATTGATACAATAAAAAAAAAAAACAGAACTAACATTGCATTTCACCAAAATCATAATTTTGACACTTGACACTTCAATTTACTGACCATTTTTCACCCCTATTATACGTATAGGTATGAGAAATCAAACCCGTGACGATGTAAGTCATAAAGTTTTGTTTACCTTTAGCAGCAGTTTCCTTCTTCAAGTAGCCGTACCCATATCGCTCGCCCACCACAGTGAGGTCGGACCCGCCACGGTAGCAGCTCAGAACCTCACACAGCCTTTGAACCCTGCAATCATTATCTGGGGGGTTAAAATGGCCACATCGAAGCAATTCATCTAAGAAAGCAATATTGCTATTTGACATTCGTTTGCATTGCGCACTTACTTTTATATCCGCAAATGTCAAATGTCAAATTGCAATATTGCTTTCTTAGGTGAATTGCTTCGATGTGGCCATTTGAACCCCCCTGGTGATTATACCAATTCAGTATAAAATCCTCACACCTTCCAACAGGGTTGATAATTGATCTCACAACCCACAAGAGAAACATAGAAAATCAAACAGCTTTAAAGACTCATTTGCAACAATGTCAAGAACGGAAATTGCGCAGAGTTGAGAAAAGAGGAAGAATCAAGCACAGGCCTTTGCTCAGCTGTGGGATAAGATAACATAGTCAGGATGCCTAGGATATTTCAGGTTAAATAACCTGATTTTCCGAAAGAAAAGATGATTTCCTGCTTTGGAAGTCACGTTAAGCCATTGGTCCCGAACTACTAGCCCAAACGCCTCTACCAAGCCGCACTGGAGCAGCGTGGTGGAGTATGCTCTACACCACTTCCGGGTGATTGAATGGAGACCTGTGCCCAGTAGTGGGACGCCTGTCTATTAAAAGCGTGTTTCAGGTTCCAAGTAGTGTTGCTTATAAATAGACTGTGGATAGTTAAAATAAATAAATAGTATAGATATATCCTAACGACATTATAGATAATTTTCACGGTCAACTAATGATAATTCGGCAGCGCTATTCCTAAGTCCAGGGTACCTAATATTAAACTTTTAAGTATGGTGCTGGTAACAAGTATGGTAGTGTCAGAAATGTGTTAACAAGACCATTGCAACTTACCCAAGAATAGTGTCATCATCAGCTAGGAAGATCCACTTGATATGAGGTCTGGTCTTGGCAGCTTCTACAGCTAACTTCAGGATGGTGATAGTCTTGCTGCAATGCCCGGTCTTCGTGTTTGGTACTCCTGTGTCTACTGACGGAAGCGACGGGTCTAAAGAGAAGTAATGATAAGTAAGTGGAAGAATAGGTCCACACACCCAAACTCGAAATTATCTTTATTCCGTAGATACATAAATATATTTTTTGACGAACATCACACGAAATGCGTAATAATTAATCATCTGTCAATAACGTCCTGAAATGTAAACGTCCAGATAAACAGCCTCCGTGCTGGTCAAGGGTCCGATTCCCGATGGGGACACAGTGGAAAATCACTCTTTGAGACAGTCCTTTGTTTGGCTGAATCATGGGATTCACGGAAAAAGTACGACGATTCCGTGCGTGAGGCGGAGGACAGGAGTCCTAGTACGGCTTTGAAATAGACTACTCTGGGCGCCATCACACTCGCGTCAGACAGAGTACTGCGGGGCGGAAGGCAAGTGGTTAACCACTGCCCTATTTTTCCCTAAAAAGTAGCATGGAGAATGCTACACCGACAAGAGCGTGGCTCTTAAATTAGTGATGAAATAAACACAAGTCACTCACCAGCCTTGTCGCTATAGAACCTGAGGTTGGTGACGTATCTCCCCCACGTCTTCTTGACCACCCGCGCCCTGGTGGCGTGGAAGCCGCTCCAGGTCTTCACCGCGAACAGGATCGACTGCTCAGGAATTCCACTGCCCTGCCGATAATGCCTCGATTATAATATAACGGCCACTATGGTCGAGTGGTCAGTTCTTCTATCGTGTAGGTTGTGAGGTGGATGACACGCCTCATCAACTCTGGTGTCAGAGTTATTATTGAGTTGCCAAGCCACCTGTCAAACTAATGTAAATACTATATACTTAACTAAGGTAAATAGTTGTTTAACTATAGTTTCTAGATCTGGGCCTTGCGAGGTTAATCTACTTCTATCGTGTGGGTTGTAAGGTGGATTACCAACCTTATCAACGAGGTTAATATAAACCTAAAACACATGAAACAAAGCATAGCGGATACTCACACATATATCAAATTGGCGCGGGTAAGTGGCGCAGTTGTCAGCCGACACGATACAGAAGCTAAGGTCTGCGGCCAGTAGCGGACCAGGATTGTCTCCAGACCCATATACCAGCTTCGCCAGCTCAAACGACGGGTCTATCGAGAACTCCTCCTGGAGTTTTCTATCGCCGCTTTCTATTTGATAGAGGAGGCTAAAGCAAAAAAACGAGGTAAAGGTATTATGAAGTATAGCGCGTCTATTTTCTTAATGAATTCTTAAATAATTAAAAATTGAAAAAATATACACTAGAAATAATAAAAGTAAAATGGAATTAAATTACACAGTACAATTAAAAAAAAATGTCATCAAATGAAATGGCAACACTACTCGCTTGTGGTGCTGGGATAATTCAAATCTTCCGCAGTGTCAAGATGGAAAAAATGTGAAAATACCATACTTATATTATTGTAAAAAGAACTATGAAAATCTTTTTAACGAGACTAGAATTCATAAAATAAATCGTTTAATTTCATTCAATCAATCATATCATTTTTTTGCGCAAATATGGTACTTTACAGCATATTTGGCCATAACAAAGGCATTTTATTTTATTTAAAATAAAACCCATGCATTTTTCTTAGTGAACTAACAAGCCAAAAGAAGAAAGTAAAATTAAAATAGACAAAACACAATGCATTTATTCACTTCTCTATAAGTTGTAGTCTCATGGCGAACCCGCTGGCCAGGTTTGGGTACACGAAACCACCCTCCTCTTCCAAGTCCTCGTTGATGTAGAAGTGGTGGATAATTGTAGGTTCTTCATCACTTAGTGGGTAGCCTATCCACATTGTATCCTATACGTAAACAGTTTCAAAGAGTTAAAATAGCTCATATAAGCTCACGACTATCCCAATCGAGGTATTCAGAGGTACATCCACCGCGAGATGAACTGAGTACCCACACCTCACCGAGCTTTCTGTTAGACCAACGTGATCGGTGGTGAGTGGTGGCTGTGTCAGTGAGAACTGTACTTAACGGTAATTAAAAACTCATTGGCGTAAGTCCGGTAATGGGGTTCGCACCGACGGTCCCCGTTTGAGAAGCAAGCCTATACCACAGGACCACAGTGATTCCATAGGACCACATTGACTCCACAGGACCACAGTGACTCCAAGGGACCACAGTGAATCTACAGGACCACAGTGACTTCACAGGACCACAGTGACTCCACGGGACCACAGTGAGTTCACAGGACCTCAGTGACTCCACAGGACCACAGTGACTCCACGGGACCACAGTGACTCCACGGAACCACAGTGACTCCACGGGACCACAGTGACTCCAAGGGACCACAGTGAATCTACAGGACCACAGTGATTCCACAAGACCACAGTGACTCCACAGAACCACAGTGACTCCACAGAACCACAGTGACTCCACGGGACCACAGTGACTCCACAGGACCACAGTGACTTCACATGACCACAGTGACAGTGAGTGGTACAAGTATATATAACATAGCTACATAAACGGTCTATATATCCCACTGCTGGCCACAGGTCTCCACTCAATCAACCGGAGAGGAAAACAGGAATAAAAATAATTGAAAAAAATAGTTTTTCTTTTTAACTTACAGTCTGTTGATCTGCTGCATCCAGAGCCGCAATGAGCTTGTCACAGCGCAACGCAGTGTGTGGTTCCACAAACAACACCCACCGGACATCGCTACCTTTGTACCGTGTGACTAACGGCCTGAGCAGAGGGAGCACGGTCCACGCACCCGACACTGGGAAGTCTTCGTGGGTTAGGTGGACTCTTGGAGTAACCTGGGTACATGGAGTTGATATTACAAGACAATAAAAAACGCCCTATATCACACTCGGATTTCTCGCGCGCGGCATGTTTTCGGTTAGGACATTGCGGGCTGATCACCTGATAGGCCGAAAGTAAAATGATCCGTGCTTCGGAGGACACGTTAAGCGATCGGATACGGCAATTATTTACTTAAGTGTGTAGTCGTTACATGAGCCATATCAGGGGCCTTTGGCGGCTCAATAATGACCTTCACCAGCGTTGATGAGGTCGAACTGATCTCACAACCTACACGAGAGAAGAATACTAATGACGTAACATAAATGCTTAAAACCTTAGCCACTTTATAAATAAAAAATAAACCAGGGATGAACGTGGGTTTAAGTTTTTGACAGCGAAGCAAAATTGAATTCAATTATCATACAATTCGACTGAACTTTGCTTGGCTGTCAAATGATTAAACCCACGTTAATCCTTTTTTTTTATTTGTAAGGTAGATGTTTATGTATGTATGTATGTAACACCTACTATTTCAATATTGGTGCTAGCAATATGTATCGAAACAGCACCCGTCACACAACGATAAAATACTCGGCTTAACAGCATCAATCACTTCAAGCAAACTGATATGGCTTATTGCGCAGTCGCCCAGATTAATGGGGTGGTTACTACGCCGTAGGTGGTGCTACATCGTAGTATTGCTGCTACGGAATTGCTACGTCACTAACCAATACCATATAACTTTATTCACACACGAAAACAAAGATAGATAAAAATACAATAGACGACCTTATTGTTAAAGTAGCAATCTCTTCCAGACAACAATTAAACTGCAATAATCACTCCTCCAGGTTTTTAAATAGGTTTAATTTTATTTTGTTTACCGACAGACAATTCACGTCCATAGTCATTATCAGAGCAGGCAGAGTGGTAAATTCTCAGAAGAGAGACCACTGCAATACTTGACATTGCAGTTTTAAGATGGACTTTTTTCTGGTAGGTACCTTTTGAGTCTGCCCGCCCCTAAAGGGACTACGAGCGTGAATTAACTTACCCCTTCTATCTGTTGCACTTGATTCTCTATGTCTTGTCTGAGCCGTGCAGCGACGCTGGCGTGATACGCCTCACGTTGGCTTATTATCATAAACACTATATTTCTAGAATCTGAAACAATAACAAAAATAATTTAAATATTCTTTGAGAATAGAATAGAATAGTTTATTTGCCAGAAAACAGTACAATAAGATGTTGTTACAATTTTAACACCAGTGTTTTCAGCTTACACGTAAGCATGCATAGTCAAATTGTCGTTAATATACGTATAAATTGGTGCTAATTCCTGTAAACACCATCTAATTTTATTTTAAGTTATACCTGTCATTTTCTTATCCGCCGAAAAGGAAAGTGACGGGTAATCGACAAGCATAAAATTTATGGAACACACGTCAATTTTAAGCACAAATCTAAAACAACCGTCTAAAAATTTTACATTGGCCAATAACCCGATAGAATTAAGTTGACAGCACACGTCAAACGGTTTGCATACCAGAGATAGCTTTTTGATTCGCCCGGGTTATTCATTCATTTACTCATTCTTCCTAAAATTAAAAGCTGTCAATCATCCGTCCCTTTCCTTTTCGGCGGATAAGAAAATGACAGATATAACTTAAAGTAAAATTAGGAGGTGTCTGCAGGAATCGGGGCGTATTATACGTATAAATTAATAAACTTAAATAAAATTAAAAGTGGTCAGCCAGAATTTGAAATTTAAAAATTCATTTACACTATAGAAGCGATGTTGCAGTAACAATTTTGTCGAGTGTATTTTTAAAGAAGCTTCGCTCATTAACTTAAAATTATCAGGAAGTTTATTATACAGTACAATACACAAGTTAAAAATGTTCCTCCCGTAGATGTATTTATAAGCAGGAGGCTGGTACAGTAAGTCCATATTCTTTTTCCTTGGCTGCCTTTCTATCCCATCCCCTCGGGTTCTCCAATAGCCGGGGTTGGAAGCAACAAAAACTGAATTGTTTGTTTGGGTAGACAGATATGGTAGCCCTTAGAAAATTATGGATCTACCTACTCCACTCCAATTTCATCAGTCGTTCTGTGTTGAAATATCGCGCGGGAGTCTCATATCCTTTATAATAACGCAATAAGAACCCGGTCTCATTAAATGTCAAAAATGATAGTGCGACAGGGTTCTAAAGTGAGTACATAATATTGCTCACGAGTATACATGTACAAGATTTTTTTGTTATATATATTAAGTATATAAAGCGAAGATTGATGGTAGGGTTGGCAGAAGAAAACCTATAAGGACGTACAATCAAAGAGCAAAAGTGCAGTCACTGAGCCCAGCGAATTATTTGTAAACAGTGGTGAAATTATGAACCATTAGTTGTCATAACTAGAAAATGTATATTATTGTAGATGTTTTTGGTCTATTACAGAAACGACACGTAACCAGGAGGTCTTAAGTGCAACCAGTTAATTTATTACTTGGCAAGAAACTGATAGGACTTTTGCAGCTTATGGTACATTGACCAAATTGGAGATGTCCTTAGAAAATGTTCAGTACGATCTACTCTGAACCGGCGTGCGTGTATGAAACGATTGATGAATGTTTACCTATAGTTATACAATAAATGCATTTGATTTGATTTGATTTATTTTATGAAATGTCTTTTTCACAAAATTTCGACGGGACTGTACTATTGTTAGGCTAAAGATGGCTGAAACTTTCTAGAACGTTTTATATCCAGAGTCAAGGCAGACATTAAAAAAAATGTTTATTTACTTAAAAAAAAAAACGATTAAAAATGTATAAAAAAAACTATCTATAAATGATTGTAACACTAAGATGTGACTAGTTGTGAGTCTAGTTTAGGCATCAGCTGAAATTATTATTTTGTAACTTGCTTCTTACTAATTTTGTAACTTTAATTATTTTGTTAAATGGCTTTATGTGGAAATAAATTTTATTATTATGTTATGTTAAAAGTAGAATTTTACAGGGTAAGGCAAATAGGCGTGAGTTTATGTATGTATGTTAGGTATACGAGTATCGCATCTACCTTTCTAATACAGCCGACACCTTAAAACCGTTCACTTGTACATCGATCCTCAATGATTGATGATCGCTCACATCGTTTGTCATAATACCACCAATATTACCTCGCTTGTCGGGTTATGACGCGTGCCAGTAATTAGATACCAGGTAAACATGGTAATGATTAGAGATGCGCCGTGATTTAATCGAATATCGAATTTTATTCGGTTTGACGTATAGAACGGCAACTCTCCGCTCCCCACCTGCGTCTGAGGTAGGTTTACCTCGCCCCCTCGAACATAGTTTAGATTTTAATCGTCAAGGCAGCGCGTGGATCGGATGTTCGAATTTTGAAATTGAACGCCGATATTCTCCTTTTTCAGGTCGGAGCCCAATTTTTCGCGGAGGAATGGTGTGGGGGTTCGCTGCCGGGCTTGGCACATTTTGATATTCACCCTCATAATAGATTGTAGTACATGTTAAGGATCGATGGAGCTGCCATGTTTTAAAAACAAAAGTTCCTAAAAATAAAGAGAAAAAAAAAAACGCCGATATTCTTTCGTCTGATTCGAATATTGATTGAAAACTGCACAGTAATTGCCCGCGCTGGGTACGCCTGCGCGGCGCCTATAAATATTTACTTTTCATGGTGATTGTTCATCAAAACATGCTCATAATTTGCAATAAAATTGATCCTAGTCTAAGTGCTTAATGTAAAAATAATGTGAATGCAATTAATTAGTTATTTTTTAGTTCAGTGAAAAGGCCGCATCGAAGCAATTCATTTACATACATACATACAATACACACATAAACTCACGCATACTTCCTACCTGGGTAAGCAGAGACTATAGAATTCCATTTGCTTTATTTAAAACGCAATATTCCTTTTTGACATTTGTTGGCATTGCGCACTTACATTTATATGCGCAAATGTCAAATTGCAATTTTACTTTTTAGATGAATTTCGTTTTTTAACTCCTCAGAGGTCCATCTATCGGTTCACAGAGCTTTCTGTTAGACCGACGTCATCGCCTTCTGTAATCTCTATCTACTCATCGATATAAATTAATTATATTTTCTTTTTTAATAAAAAATAGGTTTGTAACTGACTGTGACCACAATCTTACGATGGTAAGAGAAGATGTGGCCTGAGGTAGAAGAAAATATTTTTCAAATCAGTTAATAAGTTTAACATACATACATAAACTCACGCCCGTAATCCCAAATGGGGTGGGCAGAGCCACAAGTAATCAAAGACAACTTGCAGCCACTGTTGATACGAAGTCCTAAGATGGATATGATGAACCTTATGGTGATAAGGGATCAGCCTATCGCCCATAACATTAGTCCATCATGTTAGAGGACGCAATCATTCTGTTGGTTTTTACGACATGCCCGGGAAGACAAGCAGCTGAACGTGTTCTATGTTTTTTATTTGCTCCCAGAACAGCATAGAAGCAAGTTTAAAACAAAGTCATATTGTTGATTTCTTTAAAAAAATCTTCATTTTCTTTCTATTCTCACTTGAAGAAAGTATATCGGATACCTACATGAGGCATCAGAACAGAATATTCCGTCGAATACGAATATTCGGTTTACGTGCCGAATACCGAATAATATACGAATATTCGGGGCATCTCTAGTAATGATGTTAGATATCCGATATGAGTGAGGGAATTATGTGAGGTGAGGTGATACATCGGCTGTATTGTTTGATAATGCAAAGTGGGTTTTGTAGTGACATGTGTGGAATTAGGTAGGGGAATATTATCTTATCATTATGTTTATAATGGCGTCCGTGGTCTAATGGTTGCGTTGGGGATATATTACATGAAACAAAAGAGAAATAAATTATTTACTATAAATTGTACACTTATTGCATGGGACTTAAATATAGTTAGATAGATAGAATCTTTATTTAGGTTTAAGATGTTACATAAATTTCTTAATATATATTAAATATTATTTAATTTCTTTTTTTTTCTTTTTTTTTTAGTTGACGGCCTCTGTGGTCCAGTGGTTGAGCGTTGGACTCACGATCCGGAGGCCCCGGGTTCGAATCCCGGTAGGGGCATATCACAAAAATCACTTTGTGATCCCTAGTTTGGTTAGGACATTACAGGCTGATCACCTGATTGTCCGAAAGTAAGATGATCCGTGCTTGGGAAGGCACGTTAAGCCGTTGGTCCCGGTTACTATTTACTGATGTAAGTGAGTAATCGTTACATGAGCCATGTCAGGGGCCTTTGGCGGCTCAATTATAACCCTGACACCAGGGTTGATGAGGTTGGTATTCTACCTCACGACCCGCACGATAAGAAGAGTTGACGAGGAGTAGGTGTATAATGCTAAACGCATCGCGTACTCCTACACACAGCTACACAGCGAGCGATGTCATGTTTCGACCCCAACTGGGCACCCTCAGGCCTGTAGTCTTAAACGTTGTACCAGGTGAGAGCCTTCAGCGCTCCCCATATGTCCGGCCAAGTAGTTAATGCCATCTGTGGCAAATCTACAATAAGTCCCGTCAAAAAAGAGCGATGTCATGAATGAACGAGTATGAATGAGTTATATTATTAAATAATATTATTAAATAAGGACGCCACACACACTAACAACACAAAAACATCAGAATTACACAAAATGTCAAAAAAAAATAACAAAAATCATCATCTCCTAAGCGTTATCCCGCTTTCACAGTCCGCTTACCTAACCTGATTTGACAGGTCCGGTTTTTTACAGAAGCAACTGCCTGTCTGACCTTCCAAACCCCCGAAGGGAAAACCATCCCAATACAGGTTAGGTCACTCGCATACCTCTGAAACCCATTTGAAACACGAACGAGGGACTTATCAGGCCACGTTCCTCAAAAACAATATAGATGGCGCTGTAAAGATTTTCCTTCGGTTAACCTTCTAATTTGATGGATAACAGATATACAGGGTGTTAGTGACATCGTAACGAAAACTTTGAGGGGTGGTTCAGGCCATGATTCTGAGTTGAAATCAAGTAGAAATTTCCGTCGCAAAAGTATGGATTGGAAAATAATTAAAAAGAAAAGAAAAATTTTAAGAATAAGCAAAAAGGCCGCCTATTGTGCTTATGTTTTATTCGTATGTTCATGTCCTTTATATATGTTGTTGTGCAATAAAGTATTATTGATTGATTGATTGATTGAAATTTTCATGAATTTTTTGACACGAAATTCCACTTGATATCAACTCAGAATCATGGTCTGAACCATCCCCCTCAGTATTCGTTACGGTGTCACTAACACCCATACCTACTTATATGGCTACCGTATGTACTTGTACGGGGTGTAAGTGTCATCGTAACGAATACTGAGAGGGATGATTCATCTGATTATTCTGAGTTAATATCAAGTGGAATTTTCCATCGCTAAAGTATAGAATTGAAAATAATTTAAAAAAACTAAAAAAAAAACATAAATTTTGCGACGGAAAATTCCACTTGATTTTAACTCAGAATCATGGTCTGAATCAACCCCCTCAGTACTCGTTACGATGTCACTAACACCCAGTATATTTTATCTTTGTTTTTGGGTATAAATGATGACTCTTTTTATTACACCCAGACACAATTACATCTTCCACCCATTATTATTCTGATCCAAATAAAGAGAAGCAATATAGGTAGCAACATAATCTATACTAATCTATACTAATATTATAAAGCTGAAGAGTTTGTTTGTTTGTTTGTTTGTTTGAACGCGCTAATCTCCGAAACTACTGGTGCGATTTGAATAATTCTTTTTTTGTTGGATAGTCCATTTATCGAGGAAGGCTATAGGCTAAATAACATTACGCTATGACCAATAGGAGCAAAGACAGAGCGGTAAATGTGTAAAAAACGGGGAAAATTATTCATTTTTGAAGGCTTTCTTTGCGTGCGCTGCGAAAACGGTTCAAGATACACAAAAAATATGTATGAAAGAATTATTCCTCTATACATGATCTAAAAAAAAGTCCGCGACGGCATATGTCTATCTTTTAAGGTTTAGTCACAATGACCGTTTTTATGGTACCAAATTTGGTCGAAATAATTTGTTTAAGTTGTATCAACATAATAATATTAATCTTTATTCAAATATAAATATAAATATGTTGTTGGTTAAGAGTACTTCATCTATACTTATAATAAATCTGTAGAGAGGTCAATTCTGTACATTAAATATTTTTTCAAAATAACTATCAGGGGGTGATAAGTGGTCGATACTGATGCCAAAAATGCAATCAGTAAAATTTTTGTCTGTCTGTCTGTCTGTCTGTCTGTATGTTCCTTATAGAAACAAAAACTACTGGACGGATTTTAATGAAACTTGGTACAATTATTCTTCACACTCCTGGACAGGTTATAGTATACTTTTCATCACGCTACAATCAATAGGAGCAGAGTAGTGAAGGGAAATCCTTTTGTATGAAAAATCTAAACCGCTCAAGTTAGACGTTTGAAATTTGGCATGCAGGTACCTTAGATACCGTAGAGGTGCACTAAGAAAGGAATTCCCGAAATTCCTACGGGAACGGGAATTAGCGGGAAAATCCTTTTGTATGAAAAATCTAAACCGCTCAAGTTAGACGTTTGAAATTTAGCATGCAGGTACCTTAGATACCTTAGAGGTGCACTAAGAAAGGAATTCCCGAAATTCCTACGGGAACGGGAATTAGCGGGAAAATCCTTTTGTATGAAAAATATAAACCACTCAAGTTAGACGTTTGAAATTTGGCATGCAGGTACCTTAGATACCGTAGAGGTACACTAAGAAAGGAATTCCCGAAATTCCCACGGGAACGGGAATTAGCGGGAAAATCCTTTTGTATGAAAAATCTAAACCACTCAAGTTAGACGTTTGAAATTTGGCATGCAGGTACCATAGGTACCGTAGAGGTGCACTAAGAAAGGAATTCCCGAAATTCCCACGAGAACGGGAATTAGCGGGAAAATCCTTTTGTATGAAAAATCTAAACCACTCAAGTTAGACGTTTGAAATTTGTCATGCAGGTACCTTAGATACCGTAGAGATGTACTAAGAAAGGAATTCCCGAAATTCCCATGGGAACGGCAATTAGCGGGAAAATCCTATTGTTTGAAAAATCTAAACCACTCAAGTTAGACGTTTGAAATTTGGCATGTAGGTATCATAGGTACCGTAGAGGTGCACTAAGAAAGAAATTCCCAAAATTCTCACGGGAACGGGAATTAACGGGAAAATCCTTTTGTATGAAAAATCTAAACCATTCAAGTTAGATGTTTGAAATTTGGCTCGCAGGTACCTTAGATACCGTAGAGGTGTACTAAGAAAGGAATTCCCGAAATTCCTACGGGAACGGGAATTAGCGGGAAAATCCTTTTGTATGAAAAATCTAAACCATTCAAGTTAGACGTTTGAAATTTGTCATGCAGGTACCTTAAATACCGTAGAGGTACACTAAGAAAGGAATTCCCGAAATTCCCACGGGAACGGGAATTAGCGGGAAAATCCTTTTGTATGAAAAATCTAAACCACTCAAGTTAGACGTTTGAAATTTGGCATGCAGGTACCATAGGTACCGTAGAGGTGCACTAAGAAAGGAATTCCCGAAATTCCCACGAGAACGGGAATTAGCGGGAAAATCCTTTTGTATGAAAAATCTAAACCACTCAAGTTAGACGTTTGAAATTTG
Organism: Pectinophora gossypiella; assembly: GCF_024362695.1. Taxonomy (NCBI): domain Eukaryota; kingdom Metazoa; phylum Arthropoda; class Insecta; order Lepidoptera; family Gelechiidae; genus Pectinophora; species Pectinophora gossypiella. The sequence continues at coordinate 16,258,256 of NC_065409.1, forward strand.
GCATGCAGGTACCATAGGTACCGTAGAGGTGCACTAAGAAAGGAATTCCCGAAATTCCCACGGGAACGGGAATTAGCGGGAAAATCCTTTTGTATGAAAAATCTAAACCACTCAAGTTAGACGTTTGAAATTTGGCATGCAGGTACTTTAGTAAACTTAAAGCTTAGTTGCAACAGGATATTACAAAATTCCCACGGGAACGGTAGTTAGCGGGAAAAACATTTGTATGAAAAAATCAAATCTAAATAAAAGGAGAAACTGACTGACTCAGGGACTGACATATCAACGCATAGCCTGAACGGCTAAACGTAGGCATTTGAAATTTGGAAGGGACATAGCTTAGGTACCGTAGAGGTGCACTAAGAAAGGAATTCCCGGAATTCCCACGGAAACGGAAATTTGCGGGAAAATCCTTTTGTATGAAAAATCTAAACCGCTTAAGTTAGACGCTTGAAATTTGGCATGCAGGTACCTTAGTTAACTTAAAGCTTAGTTGCAACAGGATATTGCAAAATTCCCACGGAAACGGGAGTAAGCGGGAAAAAAACATTTGTATGAAAAAATCGAAACCGCGTAAGATAGATGTTTTCAATTCAATTCAATTAAATTATTTATTGCATTCCATGTAGTACAATGGGGTGTTACATAGGCATAGGAACTAAAACATGGACCCTGTAGGGCACAGCAACGTTGAAGGGAAGAGAGGAAGTGTGTATTAAAATTAAAACTCAATGAACAATCAATTAAAAAAAAATCAATTCAATCAATTGATTCAATCTAGCATGCATGCATACCTTAGTAAATATAAAGTTTATTTTTGGCTGTATTTTGAAAAATGGAAGTTATTGGGAAAAAAAAATTATGAAAAAATCTAAACTGCATAAGTATGCACTCCCACACACACAAAGATCTCTCTCTTATATAACACGCCACGCGGACGAAGTCGCGGGCAAAAGCTAGTTCTCTATATAATGTGATCGGGCCTTAAGCCATCACGCGGGCCCAGTGCGGATTGATGGTTATTAACGACTGCTAATGCAGCCGGGACCAACGGCTTAACGTGCTTTCCGAAGCACGGAGGAGCTCGAGATGATTTTTTTTTCCAAATATCAAGCAACAATTGTTTTTAGATATGCTTGCTGGTAATTATGACGTTTAACAAACAAAACATCGTGAGTAAACCTACATTCCCGATAAATGCATTTTCGGAGGTATATATGACCTAACCTGTATTGGGCTGGTTTTCCCTTCGCGGGTTAGAAGGTCAGACAGACAGACAGTGTTATATAACATTGTATTATTGAATAATTACGTACCCATGTAATGAGAAAATAAGTAATTATCACGTTAAATCTCGACAGCGGCATCTGTATATATTTTAGGGGAACGCAGCCTGGAAAGTCCCCATTCACTTTTTTCCCAAGCCATCAGACAATCAAAGAAAATGAGGCACTTTCCAGGCCAGGTTCCCCAAAAAAAAAAAACAGATGGCGGAAAACAAATTAAAAAATCATTATTATTATTTTTATTTATTATTTAGTTCTACTTACTTACTTGACTTTCAATCCTTATTATGTCATGATATTCTATACATAATTGTTGTATGTTCGTATACTACATTTTACTGTTTCTAGCATGTGAAACAAATTAAAATTATAAAACACTCTAACTCGACGGTTATCGAAAAGATTGGATAGAGCTCGCACAGAACCGGGATACTTGGAAAGATATGGGGGAGGCCTTTGCTCACCACGCGCGGGCGCCGGGCGGCGTGGTATGCGTAACGCATTTCCCAACGCAAAAAAAGGCCTTTGCTCAGCAGTGGGATCATACACGCTAATAATAATAATAATAAAACACTGTAACTGCTCGTCTCACAAAACATCTACCCACTGTACTCTGAGTCACGACTTGATAACGATTTGAATTTGGTTTAGGTCCTTGTCGGGATTCGAAGCCACTACCACGGCTCACGTTACGCCACGTTAGTGCTCTGATGCCACTCGTATTCTTTAGTGACCTAAGCAAGTAATCAAGGTGAGAAGAACGTTCCAATTTACGCAACAAATGGGATCACTTACTGGGGAACTAATTGCTCCAATTCTGTTTAGAAAACTTTACTATTTGTTAAGGATTTATTAGATCTTGTTTATTCAGCTTGTAGATCCATATACAACTCCACATTTTAATAAGAAATTCAACTGCATACTCGTATTACAGTACTTTTATTTTATTTATTTGGATTATCAAACAGTGAACACAATACATTATAATCATGAATTTTGCGATGGAAAATTCCACTTGATATCAACTCAGAATCATGGCATGAATCATCATCCCTCAAAGTTTTCGTTACGATGTGACTAACACCCTGTATATAATTTGGGGAGATGATCGTTTACATTTTCAGCCAATACAATACATCATCATCATCATCAATTTAAGAGCCACGCTCTTGTCGGTGCAGCATTTCTGTAAAATACTCTCCATGCTACTTTTTTAGGGAAAAATAGGGCAGTGGTTTCCCTAGGGGTGGTTTATACAATACATACGTGACACTATTTAAGCACTATGAAAATCGTAATTAATATTATAATACGTATAGTATCATAATGCGTAATTGCGAAAAACTTGTGTTAAATCTCAGAAATTCAGATGGTGTGAAGAACGTTAAACAGTTGTTTTTTGAACAGACTCGACTGGCAAATATATCAATAGAGTGAGTATTATATGAATGTACAAGTCTATACATTGGAGATCGCTTGCCAGCATTGGTGCGGCACTTTGTTGTAGCAAACAGTTGATGCATACGAGTACTACACTCTTAAGTCGTGGTAGCCCAGTTGGAAGTACGCTAGACTCTCACTGTAAAGTCGCAGGTTCGAAACCAACACGCGCCTGAACCAAAGATTTTAATATTTCATGTTATAAACATGAATTCGAAAATCTTTTCCGCGAATCTTTTCAGTTAATTTCCGCGACGAAGTAAAACAACATAACATAGCATCACGCCTGTATCCTCAAAGGGGTAGGCAGATGTGTATAATAGTACATCCACTCCACAGTTTAAGTCGCATGTAATAGGGGGCGAGCCTATTGCCATAAGTAATATCGATTATGTATGATCCAAACATGAAGGAAAATATCGTGAGGAAACCCACATTACCGATAAATGTGTAGCGGACCCAACTAGTTGGCCACCTAGTTCCGCTCACATGCAACAGATGGCGCCACGTTCTTCAAGCGGTCGTGAAACGCGGTATCGAAGTTTTCACGGCAAGACGCAAATATACAACTTCCAACACAACACTGTTGGATCGTCGATCCCTAGTCACACTACCAACTTGTGGCTAGCGGGGTACTATGCTCAGTTCGGTACCCCGAAAACATCCTTTGGCGGCAGCACACCCTCGCCGCCAAAAATGGGTTTCGGAGGTACGTGACCTAACCTGTAACTGGGCTAGTTTTCCCTTCGGGTTGGAAGGTCAGACAGGCAGTCTCCTCTGTAAAAGACCAGACCTGTCCAGAAAATGCCCAATACTGGTTACGTCACATATCACATATAACGTGGGTTTCCTCACGAAGTTTTCCTCCACCGCTGTGTGTCAAACGTGAATTCGAAAACAAATTCGAAAATTTATTTTAAGCCTGTGCTGGATTCGAATCTGCGACCTCAAAGTGAGCAAGCGTTCTACCAACTGGGCTATCACGGCCCGGACCCACCTATCTACCTTTTAGAGGAACATAAATATTCACCAATTCACGGAAGGCTAAGGGATAAAATTCTTTCTAAATCGACAAAGTGAAGTTGCAACTTATAAATAATGCAAGAGTTGGAGTGTTCGGAACTCTGACGATGAGATTTATGGGTCACAAGTTCGATTAGATCATGTACTCGTTAAACTTTATACTTCCCAATTTAAATATACAGATTAGCAAAGGTATTTTTTACCCGACTGCGCCGTAGCAAAAAGAAGGGTTATGTGTTTGCCGTCATGTATGTATCTAAACTACCTGTCAGATATACATGTATAAACTCACGCCCGTAATCCCTAATGGGGTGGGCAGAGCCACAAGTAATCAAAGACAACTTGCAACCACTGTTGATACGTAAGCTGGATATGAGAAACCTTATGGTGATCTATCGCCCATAACATTAACCTACTACCTGTCAGAATTAAATACAGACATATATTCATACATACATAGCGGTCATACACATAACCCTCCTTGCTTTGCTTCGCCGCAGTCGGGTAAAATAGGTATATTCCTCAGAAGTTCTTCCGAATGGTGATGTTTAGAAGATAGCCGTGATCGTATGCTAATCTGTCCTGAGAGTTTTACCACGGCATACGACCACGGATATCTTCTAAACATCAATCGGAAGAATTTGAGAGTAGTAACTATTTTATTGTTTCATACCTTTTAGAGCGTCCTTTATTCACAGTCGCGTTTTAGTTTTTAAACGCAAGACAGCGTTTAGACATAGAATAAGCAATAATACTACGTGTAGAACGGCATCTCCCCGCTCCCTACCGGCTGAGCTAGGTTTACCTCACCCCCGCTCCGTCTTACTTTAGTCTTCAATATGTATGGAAGTGTCCGGTGTGTGATTTAGACGAATAGAGAATCGAAATGTCAAAACAAAAACGAAAGTTATAGTTACCAATAAAAACTCTTTACATAAGCCAATGAGGGAATTTCCAATCGACGTTTCCCAAATGGCTTTGTTCACTTTTAACGTGATAATTACCTATTTTCTCATTTCTGGGGTACTTACATAATTATTCAAAAAAGATGCTAAAGCAAATATAAAACTAATTGTGGCTTGATATTTGGATCACATTATGTATAGAATGATGTTGCTACCTACGTTGCTTCTCTTTATTTTTATCAGAATAATAATGGATGGAAGTTGTAATTGTACCTTGGTGTAATAAAAAGGTTCATCATTTATACCCAAAAACAAAGATACATATGTCTGTTATCTATGAAATTAGAAGTTTAATAGAAGAAAAACTTGCCTAAACTTGCATAGCTTGCCTGTACTATCTGTTTTCTTTGTATGTTTCTTGTGTCTGTTTTATTGTGTACAAATAAATAAATAAAAACGTATTTACTCATTATAGATACATATCGTAATTGTTTAGGTAAGTAGATAAGATTCACCCACTTTATCCATTTCACGTATCCCCATTAAAAAATATACTTAGTTTACTTTTCATTCCAATGTTCCAACAAAAACATCATTTATTATTTCAATGTACGTGTCCGAATCCTTGAAGTCTTTAAATATTCTGGTCACAGTACTAATTACTAGAGATGGGGCAGGTAACCGGTTTCGATCTGGTACCATGCGAATCCGGCACTTTTTAAGGATTCGGCCGGGTACCCGATAATGCGCCGGCTACCCTAAAATGAAATCTACATACCCGGTGGCCGGGTACCCGGCATTAGTAGGATCCGGTACATCACTACGTATTATCAACCTGCCCACACACCGCACTTATTAAAGATTCATATTTATATCCTTCTGAGCACTTGCTGAGTAGAGATAGTGGTCTAGTTCTTTCAAGGCACGGTTTTTCAGAAGGTTCCGCTCCGTATTACTTACTTAATGCATGCCGGGTAATTTTGCCGGATAGTCGGGTACCCGGTAAAAATAGGACCCGGTGCATCACTACTAATTACTACTTACCAATGTTATAATTTCATCATAACTAAAATTTGTTGACCATTTTGTCCATTATAAGTTTCTCTACAAAATTGTTCGAACTAAATCGAAGCTAAATCGGTATAATAAGCACTTGTGTCAGCAAAGATATAATTATTTTCACTGTCTTAGAAGTTATAACAGAAATAGACATCTTAAAGGTGGTACCTCATTCGATTGTAATGTAACAATCCAAATATACAGCACCTTTAACAACGTTAGAAAGAAGCAGCTACATTGTATGAGAATGTCAAATTTTCCTTCAAATCTGTCTGTCTTGCAATCTTTGAGGGCTAATTACTTAGTTTTATGCCCGTATTAAGGGTACTTTTTTTGGATGTTTCTAAAAGCCTATTAAATGGAACAGTTTTTAGAAATAATTTCAGGGTCCATGACAATCTCATGTGTTTATTATTCTTCGGCGAAGTTTTAACAACTGTAACAATTTTAGTCGAATTCTCACTTTGACTTCCGATAACTTTTTTTTTATCTTTGATTTGACTTTGATTTATTTTTGATTCAGCGGTACACAGCCTTAGGCATAGTTGTGAAGTAAAATAAAATAATTATTAAGAAAGGGATAGCGACAAAATGATTATTTCTGAAGTAAGGTAGAAAATCTAGAAAAAGGTACAAAATGGGTCATATCTCCTAAACCGTAAATAATTGCTGAACATACATGGGGGTGTTTCTGGTAGCTAATGAGCCCCTCTATCTAATTTTTCATTTTGAACCTGAACTTCTGGGCCACCCTGTATACGTATATATAATAGGTAGATAAAGTGTTATTTACATTACAGACGGCGGTGAGTTACTGCCTTAAGAATTCGTTTCCAGGTATTGAAGTAAAATGGTAATTAAAATCTATTCTCATGGGCTATCACCATTCATTCGTATTATAATTATTCAGCAAATTGCTCATTTCAAAATGTGTTTTCCATATCTATTTGCGTATTTTAATTACCATTTTACTTCAATACCTGGAAACGAATTCTTAAGGCAGTAACTCACCGCCGTCTGTAATGTAAATAACACATTATATTTGAACATTTAATCTTCTTCTATCGTGTGGGTTGTGAGGTAGAGTACCAGCCTCATCAACCCTTGTGACAGGGTTACTACTGAGTCGTCGAAGGCCCCTGACATGGCTCTTGTAACGTCTACTTACTTACATCAGTACGTAGTAACCGGGACCAACGGCTTAACGTGCCTTCCGAAGCACGGATCATCTTACTTTCGGACAATCTGGTGATCAGCCAGTAATGTCCTAACCAAATTAAGGACCACAAAGTAATCTTTGTGATATGTCCCCACCGGGAATCGAACTCGGGACCTCCTGATCGTGAGCCCAACGCTCAACCACTGGACCACGGAGGACCACGGAGGCAGCACTTAACATAGTACAAGAGTATTTTATTATAAATAATCCCGCCTAAAAAACGCTTCCAATGCCGACGCCGTGTGTAGACAGCTTTAGCAATAAGTCCGCCGCCAGTCGTAAAGCATTCGAATGTGATTTTAATGTGTCGCACCTCAGGTGATCGCTCTGCATTATTCATGTCCAAAGTTCGAATCCCGGCTGGTTTTGATTTGCGCGTTCATTCGATTGGAGAAACGTTTGCTTATGCCAATTGGAATTTCGTGGTTATGGCTTCAATTGATGAACTAAAAGATGGATTAAAATAACGATTGATAGAAAGAACTGAGCAGCCACGACTCCAATGACCAACGGTTGACCAAAATTCAAATAAAAAAAAATAAAAAAAATATTTATTCTTAAAAATTGGCTTACATAGTTAGCGCTTATTGAACGTCAAAAATTAAATTAACGTATTATGTAACTAGCTGTAAAACTACTACCACATCGGAAGCTGTATCGCTGAGGGGAAGACGCGGCCAGAAAACCTACCATCACAGGACTATGACTGTGAAGTCGCAGTTTTGAATCCTAATCCTGTCATAATCGTATGCAACTTGGCTAAGGCCATATATTAGGAAACTTATATTTGGTCCTCTGTTCGGCTCTGTTCTCCTGATATAAGAACGCGTACAGTGAAATCTATGTACAGATAAATCACAGTGCGACTTGAAACAGTTGGAACCGTGCACTCCCGGAGGATGTTAGAAATCTGTGCGCAGCCAGAATTATTGATGGCCCTCTCAGCCCTCTGAACTCCGAAACGTGGCACTCAGATCCGCCTGAATCACTCAGGATTTTAGGATTACAATTCAGCATTGTATTGTCTGTTTACAGTGCATAACATAACATAAACAACCTATGCACGACCCAATGCTGGGCACAGGTGTCTCCTCAATCATCTAGAGGGGGTATTGCGCATACTCCACCACGCTGCTGGGTACGCGGGTTGGTAGAACCATTTTAGGGCTAGTATCCGCGACCACGGATTTTCGGACGACTTCCGTAGTGCAGTAGTCGGGCGATCCATATCACAAAAAATACTTTGTAATTCTTAGTTTGATTAGGACATTACAAGCTGATCATCCGATTACCCGAAAGTAAAATGAGCCGATAATTTCGATGGAGGTTATCAACCAATGACGTTAATAGGTTAAGTTACATGTAAAAGTGGTTTTTGTCTGTTGGCAAACCTAATAAAATAAATAAATAAATAAATAAATAACATCGTTACATACAGTCTTATCCATCTAAGTATTTCAATACCAAGCGTCTGTAAGTTGGGTTTTGATCAGCTCTGGAGGGCTAAAAGGGCCACATCGAAGCAATTCATCTAAAAAAGCTATAATGAACTAAGTGTAAGGATATTTTTTTTATATATTTATGTCCGCCAGCATTATATTTTTTTAAATTATCTGTATAATTGTATTTGAATAATTTAGTTATCTACCTAAACGATTACGTTGTCTTACACTGCAAATGTTGTGTGCACCTATAATTGGCTTATGTAACAGTGTAATTCCTGATGTAACTTTTGTTTTATTTAATGTTTTATTATGTAAGCTGTTGGATGGCTTTTTTATAAATAAATAAATATTGTAATTTGACACTTGCGCATATGAAAGTACGGGTAGTATTAATAAACTAATCTCAGCTGAGACTGCCCTCAACACCATGCTCAAGTCCCTGTTTTTATATGAAAACTGTCACATTGACACGATCTTGAGAGCAGTCTCGAAGCTGAGGTTAGTTTATTAATACCGCTAAGTGCGCAATGCGCACAAATGTCAAATACCATTATTGCTTTTTTTTAATAACCCTTTTCTTTCTTAGTATAACCGATAGGAATTTCGGGTATTTAGAGGCGATTTTATCTGTCTATTTGCCATAAAAACGAATAGAACAAAAGCCTCGGCGGTTCTTTTATTAATCGATTCCCAGCGGAGGCAGTACCACCTGGTGTGACGAATCAGAATTATTGATGCTTCCACTCTGAACGCTATTTGCACCTTCGCAGGTCAGGTCCCAGTTGTATGCACTAGTGTTTGGCTTTCTTTCTGTATCTATCTATAGTATCTAGTGAGAATGAATATGAATCGCTTTGCCAAAGTAAAAAGCTTAAGACGAAGCTATAAGTTGGTTCACGTAAGTGGTAAAACTACTTTGTTTAAAAACAACATTTATGCCATGGCTCCGAACCTATATAATAATCTGCCTGATGGCCTACTTAGAATTAGCAATAACGTGAAATTTAAAAAACAGTTATTTAATTTATTAGTCGACAAAGCATACTATAAAACATCTAAATATTTGTCAATTTTCAAATAAGACGACGACACTGAATTTAGTATAATATGGGTATTTAACAGCCTCCGTGGTCTAGCGGTTAGAGCGTTAGGCTCAAGATCTGGAGGTCCGGGTTCGATTCCCGATGGGGACATTGTCGAAATCACTTTGTGAGACTGTCCTTTGTTTGGTAAGGGCTTTTCAGGCTTGAATCACCTGATTGTCCGAAAAAGTAAGATGATTCCGTGCTTCGGAAGGCACGTTAAGCCGTTGGTCCCGGCTATTAGCCGTAAAACACCTCCACCAACCCGCATTGGAGCAGCGTGGTGGAGTATGCTCCATACCCCCTCCGGTTGATTGAGGGGAGGCCTGTGCCCAGCAGTGGGACGTATATAGGCAGTTTATGTATGTATATGGGTATTTAAGTTATAGTATTCGTAACGGTAATGTGTAATTGGTTGGTGTTTGTTGTTAATTTTATTGACATTGTGCCAGCACATATTGGAATGTATTCACTCAATGCATGAACTCTTCAGATATTTGTATGCCAGTCTCATGGCAGTGCATACTGATACATGTTTAATGTTATGTAATGTTTAATAAGATCTTCTTGACGTATGTACACAAATAAATTATTTTGTATTTGTATTTATATTGTATTTGTATCTAACTATAGTAAACTCATCATCTCCCTAGCGTTATCCCTTTTTCACAGAGTCCGCTTACCTAACCCACACCCCGGACACTTCACACAAACAACCTCGTTTTACACAGACACCACACATTAACGTTATTGTACACGCGCATCTATGTGTGTCTAAACTATGTCCGAGGGGGGTGAGGTAAACCTAGCTCATGTGCTGGTGGGGAGCGGAGAGTTGCCGTTCTTATGAGGTGTTATTCCTTATTCTATGCCTAACCTGATGATAGGTTCGGTTGTTTACCGGCGCGACTGCCTGCCTGACCTTCCAACTCGCGAAGAAAATCCCAGCCCAATACAGGTTAGGTCACATAACTCCGATATCCAAATGTTTCATAATATAAGCTTACGGTTACATCTCAAATGTTAGAGTCGGAAGTACATCCATCGCAAGATGAACTAAGTACCCACACCTCAACGAACTTTCTGTTAGACCCTAAGTGATAGTTGGTGAGCCGTATCGCCGTCTATAGTAGTCGGACCAACTGTATTAGTGAAAACTGAATGTTTCATGTTTTATTTAATTTAAAAATTCCAGGTCAAATCTTTCAAAGTCTTTGAGCCACAAACGATTTCTCACGATGTCGAATAAAATACAAAGATTTTAAAATAAACGTTTGACTTCGCGACCTTTTATCAGATTTGCTTTGAGAGTCTCCTTCTTTGAATACTGGAATGTAGGGAGAGTAACATTTGATTTGTACTCTGCATTTTCGGACCTTTTAGAAAAGTAAAATCTATGAATGTGGTTTCTAGGTTTAGTGCCCGATTAACGGCCTCCCAAGTCCAGTGGTTCGAGCGTTCGGCTCACGATCCGGAGGTCACGGGTTCGAATCCCGGTGGGAACATATCACAAAATTCACTTTGTGATCCCCAGTTTGGTTAGGACATTACAGGCTGATCACCTGATTGTCGGAAATTAAGATGATCCGTGCTTCGGAAAGCACGTTAAGCTGTTGGTCCCGGTTACTATTCACTGATGTAAGCGAGTAATCGTTACATGAGCCATTTCAGGGGCCTTTGGCGGCTCAATCATAACCCTGACACCAGGGTTGTTGAGGCTGGTATTCCAGCTCACAACCCACACGATAAGAATGGCAATAGGCTCGCCCCCCATTGCATGGGACTTAAACATATCTGACGAGGAGTGGGTTTACTATCCACCTCTGCTTACCTACCCCCTACCTTACCTTGATGAGGTGGGTAATGCACCTCACAACCCACACGATAAGAAGAAGACCTACCTGTGATTTTATGTTTAAAATCTATGAATACGTTAAGTTAGTGTCCTCATGAGCACCCCGATACCGACCCCGCCGGCGTGGTCGACGATTTCCTTCATTCAACGCATATCGCTATCGACCCACTAAGGTCGATTAATTCTTTCAAATATTATCCTCTCAGACGACGCCGTGAGCCGAGGTTCGCGCCGAACTGGGCACCCTCAGCCCTGTTGTCTTAAACGTTATACCGGGTGAGAGTCCTCAACCCTCCCCATTTGTCCGGCCAAGTAGTTAATGCACGTCAAAAAAAAAATTGTCCTCGTGAGTCCAACGCACCAACCACTGGATCACGGAGGCATATTAGTATCACGGAAAACAGTACCGAAGCGATATTGATTTACAACCAAATCACACACTCGACAAACAGGGCATCCTTCCATTAATATCGTATAAGCCCTCGATATCTGTCAACGGGTACTTACCGAAGGTTTCGAACTTTTTGGACTAACTCCTACGAGCATTTACATATGTAATTCTGGTGATAAATAATTCCCCAACTTCAAGTTTGGGTACACCTGCCGGGTAGTTTTAGAGCGACGGGATCCCAAGGGACCGACGATTGGAAGCGACAGGTTTTAATCATTAACGAAGTGGCAGAAATACCTCATTGCTTCAGTGTGAACCGAAATAGGAAACTTCTATTTAATCACCCGACTGCGAAAAAAGGAGGGTTATATGTTTGACAGCTGTGTATGTACAATCAAAGAGCAAAAGTTCAGTCACTGAGCCCAGCGAATTAGTTCTAAACAGTAGTGAAATTATAAACCATTAGTTGTCATTATTATAAAATGTATGTTTTTGTAGGTGTTTTTGGTCTATTACAGAAACGACATGTAACCAGGAAGTCTTAAGTGCGAGAAACTGATTAAACTTTAGCACCTTATCGTATAATATGTCTGTTACCTCGGTGGTAAATGTGAATAATAAATAAATCAATCTCCGAACATTTAAACCACTAATTAGAATTTAACAAATGAGGTGTCACTAGATTTACCGACTTTTTGAGCGTTTTGATTGTCCAATAGTTATGGGTTGTTTTGACGTTACGCTAAATTCAATGTGGCACCCACATACTGAGGAAAAATACATTTTTCTCAAGGTTACTGTGTTGGTTATCAAACGAAAGGTCTTAATTTGCACATTTCAATTATGTACATACATACCTAATACATATACGTTTTTTCGCCCGCTGGGCTTGCTTGTATTTATTCAATATATATGTAACATATGTTCTGGATAGGTTTTATCTCCAAAACTTGCATTAAAGACAATATATAATGGAACCCAAAAATTAATTTAAAAAAAAATATAAGATTAAAAACCTAAAAACCCGACTACGGAAAAATCGCGCTCTAAAAAGCGTGAAACAAGAAAATATTCAAACAATCAATCAATAATACTTTATTCCACAACGACATATACAAAGGATATAAACATACGAATAAAAACAAAAAGCATAAATAAAAACATAAGCACAATAGGCCTTATAAAAAAAAAAGAAAAAAAACAAAAAATAATAATAATTAAAATAAACATTTTTCTGGAATTCTTCCGAATAGTGGCCATATGGCATACTCTGTCCTAAAAGTTTTCTTACCACGGCATACGACCACGGCTATCACAAAGTACCGTTTTCTACAAAATCAACAAAAACGATTTTACTTATTCCTCCCACTCCTGACTTAGTTCCCGACACAATCATTACCAACTTTTGAAATAATAGAGTTAACCTATTGGGTAACAATTTCAAAAGAAAATTTTCCTAAAATTACTTCAAATAATAGGTTTGTCTATACTGGATAGTTTATTATATCAAGGATCGTTTATGCAAAACATGTTGTGTTTTGATTGAGGTGATTTCGTTAAGGCCACTTATGTTTCAGGTTGAGTACAAGAAATTGCAGTTTATTGAAAGGAAGAAGGAATCGTTTATTATATAGGGTACACACACATAAAACACACGGAATAACACATAACTTACATTTCGACAATACGACATAATTATATCGTCGGAATCGATAAAATGGCCGTGACAAAATTTTATCACGTCGCGCTTGTTAGCCCTACGGAATATCATTTTTTAAAAAGGCGTTTACATGATTTTCACGATATTAAGCTATTTATGAATAGATTATTTATTGATTATTATTTTTTAGTTCTGTGCAATAAAGTATATTTGATTTGATTTGATTATGATGACGTACAGCATGTTATGATTTGTCGTTACTACCTGTCCAGCCTCCGTGGTCTGGTGGTTAGAGCGTTAGGCTCAAGATCCGGGTTCGATTCCCGATGGGCACATCGTCGAAATCACTTTGTGAGACTGTCCTTTGTTTGGTAAGGACTTTTCAGGCTTGAATCACCTGATTGTACGAAAAAGTAAGATGATTCCGTGCTTCGGAGGGCACGTTAAGCCGTTGGTCCCGGCTATTAGCCGTAAAAAAACCTCCACCAACCCGCATTGGAGCAGCGTGGTGGAGTATGCTCCATACCCCCTCAGGTTGATTGAAGGGAGGCCTGTGCCCAGCAGTGGGACGTGTATAGGCAGTTTATGTACCTGTCCAGCAAGAAAGTAACCAACCGACTGGAAATTTTCAGAAATTGAATACGAATACACGCTGTATGGGTTGTATTGAATACGTAATGTGCCATCAAGTATTCATGGGCAGAGCTTACTGATGTCATAATTGAGGGGTATCGGATACCATTTTATGATGTGGTTACCGGGTTTGTGTGATCCGTTCACGGATAGACAAATTGTATTTATGGCTGCCAAAGTGGTTAGTTACAAGATATTAGAACATAGTAAGTTAAATAATCGATATGGTGATGTGTATGGTATGGAGAGAGCGTTCGGCTTTTTGCGAGAATATTTACTGATGATTTCCTGTTTGTTTTTATTTATTTTTTTGTTTGTTAGTTTTTGATTTTATGTTTGTAATTTTTCGTGTTATTAATAGTCTTATTTTTTTTTATTCATTGTTTATTTTGTATATTAGAGTGAATAGCATGGGGGAGGGCAGTGGGGCGACGTCCTATGCAATTCACCCAGTACTGCTTACCACTACGCAACACCACTATCACAGGGCTGATGAGGTCAGTTATTGACCTCACACTGCAGAAAAAGATTGCATGCAGGAAAACAATAACATAAACATACATAAACAGCTTAATACACGTCCCACTGCTGGGCACAGGCCTCCCCTCAGCATACTCCACCACGCTGCTCCACTGCGGGTTGGCGGAGGTGTTTTTTCGGCTAATAGCTGGGACCAACGGCTTAGCGTGCCTTCCGAAGCACGGAAACATCTTACTTTTTCGGACAATCAGGTGATTCAAGCCTGCAATGTCCTTAGTGAACAAGGGACAGTCTCACAAAGTGACTTAGACAATGGTGCTAATTCCTGTAAACACCATCTAATTTTATTTTAAGTTATATCTGTCATTTTCTTATCCGCCGAAAAGGAAAGGGACGGGTAATCGACAAGCATAAAATTTATGGAACACACGTCAATTTTAAGCACAAATCTAAACCAACCGTCTAAAAATTTTACATCCGTCAATAACCCGACACAGTTAAGTAGACAGCACGTCAAACGGATTGCATACCAGCGACATACCTTTTGATTCGCCCGGGTTATTCATTCATTTACTCATTCTTCCTAAAATTAAGAGCTGTGAATCATCCGTCCCTTTCCTTTTCGACGGATATGAAAATGACGGATATAACTTAAAATAAAATTAGGCGGTGTCTGCAGGAATCGGGGCCAATGTCCCTCCAGATCGAGAGCCCAACGGTCTAACCACTAAACAATGCCTACAGAAATACAAAAGGCGAGGGTTCCGTCACTATCATCGTAAGCACCAAAGAGAAAATAAATAGGCACTTAAAAACCAAGTTAACTGAAAATAACATCCAAACAACAGGTATCGTATCGTACAAAGAAGTACAAAAGCTTTAGAAAGAAACTTTTATGTTCGTATAATGTTACTAAGTTGACGAATCCGACACAATCTGTGGAACTAGTCTGTATGCGACTAGCTTACCGCTAGACACACAATATTACAACATAATAGAATACCTTATGAGCATACTTTTAAAGCTGTTTGTATGCTTTGAGGGAAAAACTTAGGACAACATTGGCAGTGATATGCCGTTCCTGAGAATGAGTGAGAATGAGAATTTGAAGGAAGTATATATTATGGTCCAGGAAATTCAGTCATATTCTGACATACAATAGGTAATTAGTATATTATTAATCTAATCTTAGTCTAAATTAAAACATAATATTGTTAGGTTGCAGTAATTCACTCAAAGAATAAAAAACCTTCTGTCTTAGCATAAACAAGTTTGCTAGGATTTCTAATATTTCGATTGTGTGTTTCTCCGAGAACGGGAAATCACTGAACATGGCAACAGGAAAGTCTAAGGCGACGCTAGGTGTACAGTCATGTCATGAGCAATATCATGTACCCACTTTAGAATCCTGTCGCACTATCACATTTGACATTTAATGACACCTACGGTTTAATTTGTCAAAAAAGTTAATGTGACATGGTTTCATTAACTTTGTTGACCCGTAGGTCTCATTAAATGTCAAATATGATAGTGCGACAGGGTTCTAAAGTGGGTACATGATGAATTATTGCTCATGACTGTACTCATTGTTACTTACTTACTTCATAAATAAAATTCGAAAATAAGTCGAAAAGTAAAGTGAGATTGATTTTTGGTCATCATAGACTGGCTGATATTTCTAGATTAGGGTATTTTTTTATTTTATAATTTATCTTTGAATCACATCTGAATGTGAATTAAAAAAAACGCTTACATGGATTCCACTATAAGATGACGATAATAGGACCAGTCTAGTATGTGGCTAGTCGTTGAGTTATACGTGCTTAGTAGTAAATTATGCACGATGCGTTTTCGGAGCTTGAAAGTTTCTTTTAGTCCTTTTTCGGGTTCCGTATGAAAGGAGTTAAAGTTTGGAAATTCAAATTACTTTTAAACAAGCGTAAGTTAAATCGAAACTTAAAAAAAATACATAACATAACGTAAGATACTATATCCCAATTAGGATATTCAGAGGTCACAACTCACCGAGCTTTCTGTTAGACCAACGTGATAGGTGGTGAGCCGTATCGCCGTCTACAATGATCGCGCCAACTGTGTTAGTGAAATATTCAAATTCAAAATTCAATTCAAATTCAGTAAGTAACATACTTACACTTTGAATCGTCAAATTTTACATAAGGAACGTCTCATCCGCCTAAAACTACTGCAGCTTCTCACAACCTGTATAGCCGGGGAAAAGAAGCTGCAAGAAAAACCTCGGCACAGGGCCCTAGACGTGCTTTAAAAAAAACATAAAATATTATTATACAATTGAGTAATTTAGCTGCCTAATATCAGTTCTCAGACAGTTAATCCCATGCATTCATATCTTCTAAATAATATCTCTAGCGCTCCCAGATTCAGAAGCAAGCCAGCGTACACAGGACCAGATTGATCACAGTGAGTAAAAAAAAATAACGCGCCTGAAAGGAGAAAATAAACAAATTAAACAGATAACAAATTTTATTAACCGCAGACTCATTTACAGTGGGATAATAGACAGGACAGCTGAATAATAATTAAATAGTATTGTTTATTTCATTAGTAGTCACGCTCCCGTCCGAATGGAGTAACGATATATTACGTCTCGTATGAGCGGAATTTGAATCAGCACGGTTACGCGGCGTGAATTTTAATTAAATTTTATTAATTATTAATTTGCCGCTGCCTTGTCTGCGTGTTTATTTGTCTGTGGTTGGTCGCCAAATAAGTCTAAATTGCATTTTGTTTGCTTTCGTGTAGGTATTGCGCGGTTTTTAGTTAACGAGTCCAAACACGTTTCATACATTTGGATGTTTTTCAGGCATTTCGGAAAATAAAATAACTTTGCATTTTTGGTTAAGTTATAGGTAATGCAGTTAAGTAATTAGGTATATCACTGAGACTGATACTGGAATATCGAATCCAGCACAGGTCTAAACCAATTTGTTTTAGAATTCATGTTTAGATCATAAATGATTATCACGTGCTCAGCGGTGAAGGAAAACACCGTGAGGAAACCCCACATTCCCGAGGAATGCATTTTCGGAGGTATGTGACGGAAGGCGATTGGGGCAACCACCGTTCTACACGCCCTATCTATAGAGTAATGGAGATTACTCCACCGATAAGAGCGCAGCTCTTAAATAAAGAGAGAGAGAGTGACCTAACCTGTATTGATTGGTCTGGTTTTCCTGGGTTGGAAGGTCAGACAGGCAGTCGCTTCTGTAAAACCCGGACCTGTCAAATCTTTAGGTTACGTAAGCGGACCCTGTGGAAAACGGGATAAGGCTAGGGAGATGATAAGTTCAGCAGAAAAACAGTAAAAGCGTTTAGAAACGTACCTACGAATATAAATAATTCGATGATTCCGCATCGCGTAGTATCTATAAGATTTGGACGATTTCTTCCAACGAATACATCTAGGCGATGGAGTGGAAAAATCACTGAACGTTAGCAATGTAGCTACAGTTAGGGACCCCGGGGCAACACGACTAACCCCACAAATTAGGGACGCATTTAAGATATTTTTTAAGAGATTTTTTTTTAAATCTACAGACTGCTTGTTTTCAATTTTGGAAAGCTAAACTATTGTTTATTTTATTTTCTTCGGGAGCTTACGGCATTAGTTAAGAAAGAAAGAAAGAAACATTTATTATTTAGGACACCACAGACACGGATTATATATTATTTACGCACAATGGCATCACATCATCGAAAGACAAATAACGCACACGTGAAGTATTTTCTATATGTATAGAACATGGAGAACGAACACAGAAACTTATACCTAAATTAAATGTGACGTCGTGTCGTAACGTAATATATCACCGTCTTATATTGAAAACTACATTATTATTAGTTAATAGTTTTTATTTTATTAGATATTAAGCGCGCCTGTATCCCCAAAAGGGTAAGCAGAGGTGTATAGTGTATACACAGACGTCTCGCCATGTTTGTTCGTGTTTGGATCAATGGTTAATGGCTATAGGCTCGCCCCCTATTTCATGGGACTAAAAACAGTTACATATTCTGTATAGGGTTTAGGGTATTTGACTTCGTCAATGATAAATTATAAAATGCTAAATTAGAAATAGAAACCAGTATAAGATGATCAAAAATCAATCTTACATTTCGACTTATTTTCGAATTTTATTTATGAATTAAGCAACAATGATTACGACGTTTGACAGCTTTTATTGGTGACGTCACATGATAGTATTTCCATACAAACTCCGAAGAAAACTTCCGTTTTGACGTTTCGTAAAATGTATCTCATTTGTCAAGTAACTTCAGCAAGAGGTTTTGTTGATAAAAATCTCATCATTTTGTTTTTTTTTTATACAAAAAGGCGCATATGTGGTTTTTATAAGAGTGTTAGTGACACCGTATCGAATACTGAAAGCGACGGAAAATTCCACTTGATATTAAATCTGAATCACGACCGTCAGTATTTGCCACTTTTTGCAAAAAAAAAACACAAAGCTAAGGCTAAGGCTAAGGGTTCCGTGAGTTTAGGGCCCCCTGCTTCGTCTCTGGTTAGCCACACCACTGAGCAGTGCCTCGTTAGAAAATGATGGCCGTTTTAGCTTCTTTATGAAGATTCACACCTGGGCTGTGTACCTAATGGGGTGTTTCATGGCCCCTTCATGTCAATTGATACGGTGTTCAGATACCCTGATTTTGAACTGCGGTTGTGATGTTCTTAGGAGATTGAATGGTATTTATTTAACAACTAGAAGAATACATTTAATATCAGACATTTACATTATAATATCGACGTTAAAAGCAATCCTGCTGTAAACCACACCCTGGGCAATTTTTTTTTTATTTTTGATTCGGAATCAGAAAAAAAAATCTGCGTCGAATGGTCTTATCCCCATGGCTCTACGACCTCTAGAAATTTCTGTACAGCGTTGGGATTTTGCTTATTTATCCAAAAGAACAACTGAATATTTGCTGTAAATAGCATTAAAAACTGCATTTTTCTGTGATATGTTTTTTACACCAATTTTGCTTTTGCAAATAATTTGATTTTTGTAGTTACAGCACTATTTAATCATATTTTGCACAGGACAACATAGAAACAGAATACGACTGTTTATGGCGAAATTAATGAATGATTTTAAATTATAGTATTGAGCTCACGAGCCGGAGGTCCCGAGCTCGAATCCCGGTGGGGACATATTACAAAATCACTTTGTCAGTCCTGGTTTGGTTAGAATATTACAATACAATACAAATATACTTTATTCCACACAAAATACAAAACAAGTTTTACACAAAACATACAAGAAAGACAGTACAATCTAGCGGTCTTCAAGGCAACCAGTGGTAAAAAAAGAAACATTTATCATAATTGAATCATTTTTTTTTATATTGTAGGCTGATCACCTGATTATCCGAAAGTAAGCTGATACGTGCTTTGGAAGGCATGTCAAAGATAAATTATAAATTGGTAATCTAGAAATAGAAGCCGATCTAAGAAAATCAATAATCAATCTATTGATTTTTTTTGACCGATTTACGAGTTTGAATTACGAATTAGGTAAGAAAGAGTACGACGTTTAACCGCTTTTGGCCGCCGTTGTTGGCCGCTTTTATTTTAATGACGTCGCTCAAACAGTATGTCTATACTCAATGCACATACGAGTACTCAATAGAAAAGTTACGTTTTGACGTTTTTAAAAAAGTAACTCATTTGACTAAGTTATACATACATACATAAACTCACGCCCGTAATCCCTAATGGGGTGGGCAGAGCCACAAGTAATCAAAGACAACTTGCAGCCACTGTTGATTGCAGCCGATGTCGTAAGCTGGATATGATGAACCTTATGGTGATAAGGGATCAGCCTATCGCCCATAACATTAGTCCATCATGTTAGAGGACACAATCCCTCTGTCGATTTTTACGACATGCCCGGGAAGACAAGCAGCTGAACGTTTTCTATGTTTTTTATTTGCTCCCAGAACAGCATAGAAGCTAAGTTATAAAATAGCCTATTAATAATAAATTCAATATTACTTACCGAAACTTGACACATGTTGTATACAGGCGAGAATTAGCACCAAAGTTGCAACTGAAACAAAAAATAAAATATTATTATTAATCCTCTTTTATTTATTATTATAATTAAATATAAAAAATATAACAATCAAATCTTAAACGCATAATAAGAAAGAGTACAAAAGACTTATCCAATCAGACAATGCTCTGATTGAATCAATTGTTATTATTATTGTTCGAGATAATTTTTACAAAATACTGTTTTGGTAATAAAAACGTTTCGAAATTGAAGATTATCGAAGAAACATAATACTTTATAAAAATAAAAATATAAAACATTTTCCAAGACAATATTAAAATCAACCTACATAAAATTAACGTGTTTTATAAAAGTATAATTCGAAAAAAGAACAATATTAAATTGAAATCTAATATTAAAACCAGCCAGTACCTCTCGCGTGCATTTCGGCGGGAACTTGAGCGTGAGAGGCGTACACCCTCCCCGCTGGTTATAACTGTACTGAGGGCACGAGCACTCTGGCTCGAAGAGGGAGGAGTTTAGCCCTCTTACTGAAAACTTTCTTCATAGGGGAAATGAGGATGGTTTTCGGAGGTAGTATTAAGTGCACACACAAAATAATATGTATTTTGTGTATTAGGTAAGTAGGTGTACGTTTCCTTAGATAGGCACCTACCTAGTATTGAATTGCAATGTAGCATCACGCCTGTAACCCCAAAGGGGGAGGCAGAGGTGTATAGTATTAACCCAATTCTTACGACTTAAGTGTAAGTCCCATGTAATAGGGAGTGAGGCTATTGCCGTTAACGGAGCACAAATCCTGGAAACCACGTGATTTAGGTATATCAATAAAAAAATTAATTCTTAAGTCGATTTCGAACCCATGATACTAGGATATAGGTAGGTAAGTCACGTGTAATCCGTACGGTCACGAGCATTAATATGTATACACTTTGGTACCATGTCACATTAACGTTTTTGACAAATTGAACTGTAAGTCTCACTAAATGTCAAATATGTTAGTGCGACAGAGTCCTAGAGTGGGTACATTATATTGATCATGACTGTACAAGGCTATCACGGATTTTCAATCAGAACTAGATGTCTCGGATTCGGTTCCCCGTTATTGGAATGGAGATAAATCAAGCCAACCGGCACTTGAGCAACGTGGTGGCATATGCAGCGTATCCCCTCAAATTTATGACGGTAAACCTTTATCCAGTATTGAGC
The DNA here is from genome assembly GCF_024362695.1 of Pectinophora gossypiella. Taxonomy (NCBI): domain Eukaryota; kingdom Metazoa; phylum Arthropoda; class Insecta; order Lepidoptera; family Gelechiidae; genus Pectinophora; species Pectinophora gossypiella. The sequence goes on from NC_065409.1 coordinate 16,280,011, forward strand.
CGTTAAATGTTGTTTTTTTATGGTAAATATCACACATTTTTTATATTATGATTCCCACAACACTTGGGTCTAATTTTGACACTCGTGTTAGGCATATCCTTCATAGCTCACTCAGCTCTATGTAACTTTCCAACTATATACGAAGCTTGTTCAAACTAAGTCACTAAGTAAACAATAATTGAAAATTAATTTACAAAGTATGCAGACTGCCTCAATGACGGACTTTTCAGGCCACGTTCTTTAAAAACAAAATAGATGGTGTTGTAATGATTTTCCTTCATTCAACCTTCTAATTTCGTGGATAGCAGACGTATTATGCATCTTTTATCTTTGTTTTTGGGTATAAAATAATGACCCTTTTTATTACACACAGGCACAATTACATCTTCCATCCATTATTCTACTGATCTTCATAAAGAGGAGCAATATATATAGCAACTTATTTCTATACAGTCATAAAATCCAAATATCAAGCAATATTTTTTTTAACAATTATGTACCCGAGTAAAGAGAAATTAGGCAATTATAACGCTCGACAGCGCCATCTCTATTATTTATTTATTTTTTATTATTTATGGGGAAAGTCCCTCATTACTTTACGTTCTATATTTAACTTGGTTGTTTGATTTTCGTTGCGTTTGATATTCTTAACTACCTACTTTTTATTATGTTCTTCTTTTTTTTTCTTCTTGGCATGACGCAGTTTGCGTATTTGCCACCGACAAAATATCTTCTTCTATCTTGTGAGCGGTCAGGTGGGTTACCAACCTCATCAACCCTGGGCCCTGGTGTCAGGGTTATTATTGAGCCGACATAGGCCCCTGACATGACTCATGTAACGACTACGTACTTATATCAGTAAGTAGTGAGCGGGACCAACGGCTTAACGTGCCTTTTTGGACAATCAGGTGATCAGCATGTAATGTCCTAACCAAACTAGGGATCGCAAAGTGCTTTTTGTGATATTTCCCGACCGGGATTCGAACCCGGGACTTGCGGATCGTGAGCCCAACGCTCAACCGCTGGACTACGGAGGCCGTTATTAGCTTTATTTTATTAGCCTTTAGATAATGGTCAGATAAGTTTTTTGAACGAACGACTGTATTGATTTTAGGTTTGGTAGTCGAGGTTACTCGTATTACTTCACTCTTCTTCTATCGGTTGTGAGGTGGACAACCAACCTCAGCAACTCTATCTGGGTTACTATAGAATTGCAAATAATTTAAAAAATCCAAAAAAAAAAAAAACAAGACTTATTGCGACGGAATTCCACTTGATATGAACTCAGAATCATGATTTGAAACATCCCTCAAAGTTTTCGTTACATTGACACTGACACCCTGTAGGTTATAGGTACAGGGTGGCTTAGAGGTTCACGTTCAAAATGAAAAATTAGATAGAGGGGCTCATTGGCTACTAGAAACACCCCTATATATGTACAGCAATTATTTACCGTTTAGGAGATATGACCCATTTTGTACCTACCTATTTCTAGATTTTCTTCCTTACTTCAGAAATCATTATTTTGTCGCTATCTCTTTCTTAATAATTCTTTTATTTTATTTCAGATTTATTCCTAAGGAAGTCGACCACTTGAAAAAATAAAAACAGGCAAATCATAGGTAAAAAAAAGTTATTGAAAGTCAAAGTGAGAATTCGACCAAAATTGTTACTGTTGTTAAAACTTCTAAATACATTGTCTTTTTTGTAGATATTTTATTTTTTTTTATTTTTATATAATTTGGAGAACTTACAGACTAATTATACATTAAATGAACTAAATATACATGAGACAATGCTAATAACAAGTTCCCGCCAATAAATGAAAAGGTAGGAGAGAAATTAAAATAAGATAAGAAAAGTGGCTAGAATGATACATAAAGATAATAGCTAACAAGGAAAAGGAAAACAAAACCCTAAGTCAGTTCGAATGCAGGTGGGTTAGTATACTAATCCAATTTAACTTAACCATTATTATTTTATGAGTATAATTATAACATGAGTAAATTTATTGAGTCTCAAAATATTCTTGTGTTAGAATTCGCTTAATAGATGCAATACTAGTGTGGAATAAATCTATGCTGTTAGATGATTCATTAAAAGAGTTGCTCGCACGTATGAGAAACGCATTAGATCTATAGTTAGTTCTCGATCGTTGTATGTGAAGCAATGGACGCTGCCTTAAGCCTAGAGTGTTAGTCCTCAAATATATTGAAGACAGGAGCTCAGGACTGTCGTACGAGCCATTCGCCAGTATTTCTTTTTTTACATCGTTCTATTCGTTCGCATTTGAGTTCTCTTCTTTTTTTTCGCAACAGTCTTTCCATAAAAGGCCAAATTTCCGATTTTGCAATACGTTTTTTAATCAATCTCGCTGATTGGGCCTATTGAGACGGCTCTATTGTTCTATTTCCCATTTGAATTCCGATTTTTCCATAGGGTAACACTAACAAAGGTACAACGAAGGACTATCCAGGCTACGTTCCCCAAAAAAAAATAGATGGCGTTGTACAGAGTTAATGTGATAATTACACACATTGTTATACCTATTCATTCTCTAACGATCGGAAAGAAAAAAGAACTAAGAAAACTTATTTTGAATGAAAACTGCCTTTTTCTAACTGGCTGCATTTCTTTCTATTAACTCTTCTTTTTCTTAACCCATCCTTCAAATGGGGTACACTCCACGTTGCTCCACATTTAATAGCAATTTAACACGAATTTTAGCTGGACAGCATGGAGAACTGGTTGCCTGGAAGAAATTGCTGCTTAGCAATAATGCCGCCAGATTGTACTGTATCTATCATCATCTGTGTTAATTTGTTTTGTATGTTGTGTGCAATAAAGTATATAAATTTGATTTGATTGATTTGATTTGAGAACTGTCAAAATTTTGCAACACTTAACAGTGTTGGATGTGCAGGATGCCTCCATTTGAGCGTCTAGTTAAAACTAGATTCATTAGCATATTGCTGATTAAATTATCGTCTTTTACATTATGGCATCTTTTTTATACTCACTCACGTTAAAAAAAAACATGACATAAACAATCTACATAAGTACGTCACACTACAGGCCTTCACCACATTGTTTCGCTGCGGATTGTTGGACGTTAAACATAACAACACTACATCATATATCATCATGCCTGTGTCCACAAAGGAGTAGGCAGAAGTGTATAGTACGATCAGATGCACTCACTCCTCGCCAGTTATGTCAGTCCATGTAATAAGGCGAGCATATTGCCATTAACCGGACAAAAAATCTAAAATCCACTTGGCCGGTTTGATGAACTAAAACTCAATAAAGCCGAATTTAGTGGTTTAGAGCCAAAGTCTGTCAAACTTCGGTCCCGACGACCCGATTACTCTAGCCATAGAGGCGGCCAATCAGCTCGCGACACCAAACACTTCAGAACCCCGATACCGATCCCGCCAGCGTGGTCGACGATTTCCCTCATTCAGCGCTTATCCCTATCGACCCACTCTCTCTCTCTTTTTAAGAGCTGCGCTCTTGTCGGTGAAGTAATCGCCATTCCTCTCTTCTTCCCGCCAAATCCTTCACCTCCTGATACGACACGACCTGCACCTTTTCTTTTATTTGTCGATTAAGTCTTTCAAATACTCTTCCTCTCAGACGACGCCCTGAACCGAGGTTCGCGCCCAACTGGGCACCCTCAGGCCTGTTGTCTTAAATTTTGTACCGGGTGAGAGCCCTTAGCGCTCTCCATTTATCCGGCCAAGTAGTTAATGCCACCTGCGTCAAATCCACAATAACTCACGTCAAAAAAAAAAATCAAACTTTGAGCCAAACAAAACACGATCAAGGCCAGTGACCTTATAAAAGTTGAGGAACAAAAATCCCTCACGCTCTAGTATGATTTTTTAACAAACCGCCATTACTTTCCACCGCAGACAGGGTACTCTTCACACGTCCCTCTTGTAAAATAAACCTGATGGGTTCGTTCAGAAATGTAATACTTTTACGATGCACCCGAGACTAGGTTTAAAAGTTTTCAGCATCTCTGTGATTTTACAACTTTTTAAAGGAAAAGGACTTTGTTGGCGTACTCTACGTGTATAGGTAATTTATTTAAGAGTTCTTTGATAGATTCTTTTCAAGGCTGTGATTGAACGACTTTCTTCTTTTCACGTTACAATCTAGAAGGAACATACTTTTTAGTATTTATCTGAAGTGCAGTTTTCGCTAACACAGTTGGCTCGACCATTATAGAAGGCGATACGGCTCACGACCTGTCACGTTGGTCTAACAGAAAGCTGTGGTGTGGGTACGTAGTTCACCTTGCGATGATTGTACCTCTGACTAGACCCAATTGGGATATCAAATCAATCCTTCCTGACCGTATTCGGCCACAGCGACTCGACAACTAATGAGAGCGTCGTTCGTGTGCTCTCAAGTGACTGACATATGCGATCTTAGCATTAAATGTACGACCTCATTCAATGCACGTCAGCACTCCTCCTAAATAATTACCTATAATTTATGGCAGCAGGGGCCTGTTTAATAAAACTTACAATTGTAAATTACAATGACAATTTGATGTACATTGCGGAGTGTGTGACCACGAATATTTTGCAGTTTCATATTAGCTACGTAATGAACACCAAATTGTCATGGTAATTTACAATTGTAAGTTTTATAAAACAGGCCCCAGGCGGTGGCGCCTTGAGCTCGTCTCGTTTTGTATCGAATTAGGATATAATCATGAGCTCATATTATGTGTTGCTATGTCGTATACTTTTAGTATTCAGAAGTAAGTTTTAGTAATTTTTCTTTTCAGGACTTGTGCCCTGTTAAAGACAATAGGCTCGTTCCCTATAACCTACATAGCTGGCGAGGAGTGGCTTTATAGGTATACCTACTGTACAGTCATGAGCAATATCATGTACCCACTTTAGAACCCTGTCGCACTATCAAATTTGACATTTAATGAGACTTACGGTTTAATTTGTCAAAAAAGTTAATGTGACATGGTTTGAAAGTGTATACATATTAGTACTCGTGATCGTACACCACTGCCTACCCCTTCAGGGATACAGGTGTGTTATATCTTGGAGCACCGGTCAACTTCAATACCGTGAACGCAAAAAAATCCTAGAATATTTCGTTTTTTTGCAAATATCCAGCATAACTTATAATGTAAGTTAGCGACTTACATATCAGTTATAACAAAACTTGCTGATAAACTGTCTAACTGCGGGATAAGTGTCCGATAGCAGTAGGTACTGCTGCTTGTCAGATCATGTTCGATATTGGCTATCAGATATTCAGCACAAGTAGCGGATCATACCAGACGAGAACCCTCAGCGCTCCCCATTTGTCCGGCCAAGTTGTGAATGCCCAATCAAATCTACATAAGTCACGTCAAAAAAAAAGCAACATGCCGTAAATTTCTATTAACAAATAATGTCTAATAAGCTGCCTTCAATAGCTTCTTAAAAATAAATCGTCTGAACGAGGTAGTAAAATAAAAAGCCAATCAAGAAATGGAGGGATGCAATATGCACGTAAGCTATTAACTCCGTCCGACCTCATTGGTCCTCCCGTCCCTCTCGCCCTCTTTATTAACTCCGGATTTTTTTATGCCGCCATTTTGTTTTCAAAAGGGATGATTGGAAAATAATGACGGAGCTTTCTTTCTTTTTTTCGGAGCTAGAATATATTTAGATAGAAGCTTTAAGTTATACTAGCTAAGCCCGCGATTTCGGCAGCATTAACTTCGGATAATTGATACTTATCGTTATCCCGTTTTCACAGCGTCCGCCTATCTATCCTGAAGATTTGACAGGTCCGGTTTTTTACAGAAGCGACAGCCTGTCTGACCTTCCAACCCGCGAAGCGCAAATCAGCCAAAAATTCGAATTTTTCGAGAATGTGGGTTTCCTCACGATCTTTTCCTTTACCGCTGAGCACATGATGATCATTTATAAACCAAATATGAATTCGAAAATAAATTTGGGAATATTAGTTTAGGTTTTTTTTTATTTGCTGGGATTCAAACCTGGGACCTCACGAGAGTGAGACAGTGAGACGAGACAAGTTAGTGTTCTGCCAATGCCTTGCTTTTAGGACCTAATTGCCCTTAGGCCTAATTATTATTCTAATTCATGCGTAGCATCTCTACTTGGTCTGTCTCTAATACAGGGTGTCCCGAAAATAATGGACTAAACTTAAGCGGAAGATACCTCACCTAATTATCTAGAATAAAAAAGCATTATGGTTGTCATTTTTTTATAATTTTGACGAGTTTTTCTACTCTAGTCCTTTTTAAACTTCTTCGATTTTTGATCAGGGGGCAGAAAGAAAACATAATGGTTCATATCTTTGTTTTTAATTTTGACGACTTTTCTAGTCTTGTCTTTTTTAAACATTTTCCATTTTTTATAAGTAGGTACAGCATTACTGTCATACAAATAAGCACAATTTTTTTTTGTCGCGCTAAATGTATGAAGAAGTAGTGTACAAAAATTCAAGTATATCCCAATTTTTTTACTTTTTCATTTTTAACAAAATCAACAGAAATCATAGATTCAAAAATATAAAATCTCAAAACAAAATCTTCATGTTATGATTTAGGGGTGCAGTTTAGATGAATCAATGGGACATAAATTATTTTATTTTTTTGTTGCCTGGAACATAAAAAGATTGCTGCAAGAGCAATAAGGCTACCTATTGCACTTTTCTGTACCTGTTGTCTTATGACTGTATTTTGTGTATTTATTATTATTTATAATTAGAACATTTTGCTAAGCAATATTGTTTTTATATTCATCAGTTTTATTTATTAGCAACAGAAGAAGTATTTTAGTTTATTAGCAAAAAAATAAGTATGTTCTTTGCCTCATCATCACTAATTTCAGAGCCACACTCTTGACAGTGTAGCATTCTTCAGGCTATTTTTTGGGGAAAAATAGGGCAGTGGTTTCCCTCTTGCCTTCCGCCCCGCAGTATGTTGTCTGACACGAGTTTTAAGTTACAATAAGACGTAGTGACTATACAATTACTTCATAGCTATCACCATTATTTTTGACTGTGCATGCACCACATCTAGAAAGAAATATTGAAGAATGATACATAACGTAAAGCACAGTATCAAAGACGCACAGAAAACTAGACTTTTTCTTGTTATTATACCTACCAAGTCTGCATCAATCTACCCACTTCCCCAAATCCACTAAAAAACAAAGTGTTACTGGCAATAATTTTAAGAGTGCCTACTAAACCATTTTATGGCAGTGTTAATGTGAATCCAAAACTGCATTGTAAAATGTTTTTTTTTTTTGTGCTACACCGGAATAAAAACACATTAATAATAAAAAATAAACTTAAATTACATAACCTTTAATGTGATAAATGGTTTGAAACGGTATATGCTTACCGAATCTAATACCTATGTATTATTTTGTTAAGTAATTTAGAGTAGCAGAATAATATAAATTATCACCTTTAAATAAAAATTGTAGACAAGAAGCAACAGGTTATTTAGAAAAGTTTTAGAAGAAATTATTACGTTATTTTACTTACTGTGATTCATTTGTATTTGAACTCCTCTAATAAATAATAAAATAAGAAAAATACAACTGTACACTCGCAATAATCACAGGAAACTTGTAAAACTTTGTTTGTTTATTTATTGAGTGTTTTTTTTTTTAATAATTTTGACATCTCATTTGTTGCCAATAAATAATGATAAAGCAAAAAAGTTTTAAGCTATAAAAATAAGAATTAAAAAAAAACAATTAAATACATATTTTAAAGCTTGCTTGCTGCCTAAATAAAGGCAATCTAATTTTGTATTAACTCTGTCTTTTTATCGTCATCGTATTTGTAGAGTTACGTTCTTAAAAACGCATTTATGTCAATGTCATATTGACAGTACGTGACATTACTTTCAGTATAATATGACATCTATAATATGCTCAAATTAATTTGAATCTTATCTGTGTGACGTAAAGTTAGAAATCTTATTGATTATGTTACATGATGTTATAGGTCATTTACATCAAAGATTAGGTATTTAGATGTTTACATAAAATAAATAATTTATGAGTACATTACATTTTACATTACGATATCCTTATCATTCTTGTGTTAACAATAGATATTTTCGGTGCTCTGTTGTGTGTGTTCAATCAAAGAATTATAAATTCTTATTGTCAAGGCTAAAGTCCATGTGTGGTACTTGCAGAGAGTGTGGTCAGATAACAGGTTTCTTGATAAGTAGTTCATTGCCTCAGCATTTAGTCAATTATTGTGTAAACTTTAGCTGTGATAATGGAAAAAAAGATGGGATATGTAACTTATGATCAGCTGAAAGAGTGCATCCCAGATTTGCCGTCAGGACCTCTGGAAAAGTACAGGAAACAAGCAACTTTTGACTGGCGGCGAATGAAGCTTGTTTACGACTCGCTCAGCACTATACAATTAAAAGTAAGAAAGTTTTTTTTGTATTGTTCTTGCCTTTTAGACTGTAAAAATACTGAACACTGTCACTCAAGATACTGGTCCCCTAGTTTGAGAGTCAGGGTTACCTTCTGCTTTTAAATAGCCAACATTAAAATTATATATAAATGAAGTACTAATGACTCTGGATTTACTTCGGCATTTTTTGTAATTTACAATACTCACTTTTTATTGCACAAAAGGAACATAACACAGAAATATAATTTGACCTTTTTGCTAAACTAGTAATTTCTTCTAGGCAAACTTTGGGTGATACAATATAACTAATTAAATAACAATATTGGTGCTAATTCCTGTAAATATCCATCCATCCATCCATATCCATCTTAGGACTTCGTATCAACAGTGGCTGCAAGTTGTCTTTGATTACTTGTGGCTCTGCCCACCCCATTTGGGATTACGGGCGTGAGTTTATGTTTATGTATGTTATGTATTCCTGTAAATACCATCTAATTTTATTTTAAGTTATATCTGTCATTTTCTTATCCGCCGAAAAGGAAAGGGACGGGTAATCGACAAGCATAAAATTTATGGAACACACGTCAATTTTAAGCACAAATCTAAACCAACCGTCTAAAAATTTTACATCAGTCAATAACCCGACACATTCATTTACTCATTCTTCCTAAAATTAAGAGCTGTGAATCATCCGTCCCTTTCCTTTTCGACGGATATGAAAATGACGGATATAACTTAAAATAAAATTAGGCGGTGTCTCCAGGAATCGGGGCCAATGCCAAAATAGTTTTAATCTCTTTAAAGTTCATTGGATTTCACTTCCCCTTTAAAATAAACATCTTTATTATTATTTTTTTACAGAAACATGTGTGGGACTTCATGCGGACTCATCCTCTGTTCCAACATCAGTCAGCATCACGAACTTTGGATGAAGAGCGGCACATTGCTGTCAAGAGAATGTATGCCATATACAATGAAACCTTTGTGCCTGATTTAAAGGTAGGTATGATAAGCTGTAAAAGTCCAATCAGTTTCTTGCAAAATAATAAAATAACTGGTTGCACTTAAGACCTCCTGGTTACATGTTGCTTCTGTTATAGACCAAAAACACCTACAAAAAAGTAAATTTTATAATTATGAATTTATGACAACTAATGGTTCATAATTGCACTTTTGCTCTTTGATTGCACCTATGAATTTAAAAGAGCAAACTGACAGAAACGAAAAAGAAAAAAGGGAAGATGTCAGTAAATTAAAAATAATGTATAATTAAGAAAAAAACAAATATGATACACACTATAAATTCACTATATCGTCACTAGAAAGGCAAAAATACGCAAATGCCAAGAGGCAATTAAGGGAAAAAGTCGTTTAAAGTTTGTTTTTTCGTTTTTTGTCATAACATTTTACACATAATTTATATGAAGTCAACATGTGGTGTGTGGTGGTGGAGCTAGACCTTAAAGTGGCACCCCTCAACCCCTTAAAATAAACCTCCCCCCTATTTCGGTGCCCGGTGAGGTGGCACACTTCGCACTGCCCTAGGGCCACCAATGCTCTTGTAATAATGTAAATTTTTACAACATAATTTCTTGTAATGGCTTTTAAGTTTTGATAAACAGGGCACAGCCCATAAGTAGCACATACACATTTTTTTCTCAAAACTATTTCTCATTTACAGTTAATTGATGATCCGGGACTATTCCAAGCGCAGTCAGAGGCAATGTTTATGTTTGACAGTGCGTTGGCTGTCAAAGTATCCTTGACTTTCAAGATGTTTGCCAACACCATACAAGGCGCCGGGCGGGACCATCATTTCAATTATTTGGGTAAGAATTAGGATCACCTCATTTTCGGATCATCCAGGAATCAGCCTGTAATGTTCTAACCAAACTAGGGATCACAAATTCAATTTTGTGTTATGTCCCCACCGGGATTCGAACCCGGGACCTCTGAATCGTGACCACAGATGCAGAATAAGCTGCAGAAAAAGATGTTCTATTTATAATCGTAAACAAAACATTATAACTACTGTGATTTAAAAAAAGAACTTTAATTTTGTCTTCCAATCAAAAATGGATAATGTTATTGCTGGCTGTTTTGAAAGATATAGACAACTTCACGAGTATTTGCTTTTTCTTTTAATTTGTAATGAGGTTTTGAACACCCTGAGCATAAAATAAGGAATAATACCATGTGCCCTAAGTGTTCGATGCATAGCATGGGTGCTTTCGCGTACGTATCCCTTAGGCAAAGGATTGGTTAAAGTATTTGTGAAAATCATGATCTGGTTACAGATGACATAGAGAAAGCAAGGATCGGCGGATGCTTCGCCCTGACTGAGATCTCGCACGGGTCTAACGCTCGAGGCATGAGGACCACGGCTACCTACATCCCTGAGAAGAGGCAGTTTATTCTACATACTCCTGACTTTGAAGCTGCTAAATGCTGGGTCGGAAGCTTGGGTATGTTAAAAACATAACATAACTACATAACATATAACATAACATATAACAACATAACATACCATAACTTATGTTAACTTTACTTAGTCAGAGGATCATGCATCGCAGGATGAACTATGTGGTCACACCTCACCGAGCTCTCTAGATCTACGTGATAGGTGGTGAGCCGTATCGCCACCTACAATGGTCGACCTCTGTTAGTGAATTAACAAGAGGCCGTCCATTAATCATGTGATGTTTTTTTTTTTTTGGCATTTTTTACCCCCCGCCCCGCCCCCCTTAGTGATGCATGGTGTGGTTCAAGACTACCCCTCCTATATCACGTGTATTTTTTTAGTACCTACCAGAATAATTGCACGAAACGCCGCTTTTCGGTTCAGTGTCGCGCGTTTTTGAAATAAATACTCGTGATATATTACTACACCCACACCCCCCCTCCCCCTTATGATATTTCGTGATTTTTTCATGGACCCCTCCCCCCTTTCGAGCCTCGCATGATTAATGGCCCCAACTCAATGGTGCAAATCCAGTACCAGGGTTCGAACCGGCGTACCGACGTGTATATTTATTATATCATTTATTGTACATCGATTCCTACATAAACACACGCCCATTATCTCTAATGGGACAGGCAGAATTCTACAAGTAATATAAAGACAAGTTGCTGCAAAATGACGATATGGTTTGGTCACAAAAAACGACCTCTGAACTATATTATAACTATTGTAAGCATCAGGTACATATTTCTATTTATCTAGAAACAAGTTCTAAACAGGTTTCGTTGCATTTTAAATACTTACGTACATCCGTGGAAATAATAAGAAAAAATACTAATACTTTATTACTCACACAATAAATATAAAACAAAATCAAATCATTCTGAAGTTAACAATTTTTATTTTATTTATTTTTTATGTAATATACATACATTATAGACTTACTAATTAAAATCATAAAATGTTATAACATAAGCCTCTTCTATAGGGTATTTGACTGGGTCAAAGATAAATTATAAAACACTAATCTAAAAATAGAAGCCAGCCTAATATGATCAAAAATCAATCTATTTCTAGATTTAAGCATTTTATAATTTATTTTTGACCCAGTCAAATACAGTAACATATCATAGTATTTCCCGTTGCACCCTTCTAAGGTACATGCTTACTAATTAAAATACATACATAAACTCACGCCTATTTCCTACTGCGGTAAGCATAGACTATGGAATTGCATTTGCTTCGACCCTGACATAATGGCCCCGATTTCTGCAGACACCTCCTAATTTTATTTTAAGTTATACCCGTCATTTGCTTATCCACCGAAAAGGAAAGGGACGGATGATTGACACCTCTTAATTTTAGGAAGAATGAGTAAATGAATGAATAACCCGGGCGAATCAAAAAGGTATCTCGCTGGTATGCAAACCGTTTGACGTGTACTGTCGACATAATTCTGTCGGATTATTTTTAGCAATTTTTTATAGGGTTGTTATAGATTTATGCTTAAAATTGACGTGTGTTCCAGAAATGTTATGCCTGTCGATTACCCGTCCCTTTCCCTTTTCGGCGGATAAGAAAATGACAGATATAACTTAAAATAAAATGAGATGGTATTTAAAGGAATTAGCACCATTCTGTTGCTTCCTCGACAAAAACTAATGTTTCTTATATTTTAGGTAAATGCGCGACTCACGCAATAATCTACGCTATGCTGATGTCTAAGGGTAAGAACCACGGGTTGCATACGTTTGTGGTGCCTATACGAGACCCGGAGACTCTGTTACCGTACCCTGGGGTCACTCTTGGGGATTTGGGCGAGAAAATTGGACTGAACGGGGTCGATAACGGGTGAGTGACATCGCTAATGTGATCACTTTTGACATAACATATCATAAGCTCACGACTATATCCCAATTGGGGTAGTCAGAGATACATCCATCGCAAGATGAACTAAGTACTCACACCTCACCGAGCTTTCTGTTAGACCAACGTGATAGGTGGTGAGCCGTATCGCCGTCTATAATGGTCGAGCCAACTGTGTTAGTGAAAACTACACTTAAGATAAATTAAAAACAGCCTCCGTGGTCTAGTGGTTAGAGCGTTATGCTCACGATCTCGAGGTCCGGGTTCGATTCCCGATGGCGACATTGTCGAAATCACTTTGTTAGACTGTCCTTTGTTTGGTAAGAACTTTCAGGCTTGAATCACCTGATTGTCCGAAATAGTAAGATGATTCCGTGCTTCGGAGGGCACGTTAAGCCGTTGGTCCCGGCTATTAGCCGTAAAAACACCTCCACCAACCCGCATTGGAGCAGCGCGGTGGAGTATGCTCCATACGCCCTCCGGTTGATTGAGGGGAGGCCTGTTCCCAGTACTGGGACGTATATAGGCTGTTTATGTAATAACTGGTTGGTGGGGTTGGAACCGGAGTTGGAACCGGAGTTGGAACCGGCATTCCTCGTTCGAGGAGTAGGTGTACCACAGGACCACAGTGACTTTTTATGCTGGGTCTCCATTCTAGGGTTTTTCTGGTCCAGGTACCGTCCATTCTTCCGAAGTGTCCCCGCCCATGTTCTTTTCATCCGTACTTTGCCTTTTACTCGCTAATAACATCAGAAAAGAGAATTATGATACAGCGAACTACTGAAGATCATGTTCTATTATTATCCATCCTTGAACATCCTATCAATACATTGTTTTAAGTTTACGCGGTAAGAACCCGTTATTATGTGTTTTAATTATCCTATCAATAGTGGCTGTAAGTTGTCTTTGATAACTTGTGGCTCTGCACTCCATAAGGGATTACGGGCGTTAATTCATGTATTATTCTATCTTAATGGCTTCTTCTCTCGTGTGGATTGTGAGGTAGATTACCAACCCCATCAACCCTTGGTGTCAGGGTTACTATTGAGCCGCCAAAGGCCCCTGACATGGCTCATATCTGGCATGGCTCTAACTTACATCAGTAAGTAGTAACCGGGACCAACGGCTTAATGACTTTCTTAATGGTTTTCAGATTCGTAATGTTTAACAATTACCACTTGCCCAAAGAAGCGGCGTTGGACAAATTAGGTGGAGTGGACGATAATGGGGACTACCAGACCCCGTTCAGGGATCCTAGCAAGAGATTTGGCGCGTCACTTGGAATTTTATCAGGTTAGTAACGCAGAGGTTCCCAAAGTGTGCGCCGTAGAAAGTAAAAAGGGGCGCCGTGAGTTCTATCATTGGTGCTAATTCCTGCAGACGCCATCTAATTTTATTTTAAGTTATACCTGTCATTTTCTTATCCGTTTAAAAAGAAAAAGACGGGTAACCGATAGGCATACAATTTATGGAATACACGTCAATTTTAAGCAGAAATCTAAAACAGCCGTCTAAAAATTTTACATCGGCCAATAACTCGACGGAATTAAGTAAACAGCACGTCAAACGGTTTGCATACCAGCGAGATGCCTATTTTATTCGCACGGGTTATTCATTCATTTTAAAATTAACTTGATGACAATCATCCGTCCCTTTCCTTTTCGGCGGATAAGAAAATGACGCTCGTCCCTCGCAGGTTTGAATCCAGCACAGGGCTAAGCTAATGATTGTCGAATTTGTTTTCGAATTCATGTTTGGATCATAAATGATTATCACGTGCTCAGCGATGAAGGGAAACATCGTGATGAAACCCATTCCCGATAAATGCATTTTTCGGAGGTATGTGGGCTGGTTTTCCCCTCGCGGGTTGGAAGGTCTTCAGGTTAGGTAAGCGGACCCCGTGAAAAACGGGATAATGCTAGGGGGATGATGAATATAGATTTGTCATTAAACTCTTGTTCCCAGGTGGTCGAGTCCACATCACAAGCATATCGACCGCATATCTGCAGAAAGCTATAGTGATTGCAATACGCTACTCAGCCGTGAGGAAGCAGTTCGGACCTCCCAACAGCGAAGAGATGCCAGTCATGGAGTACCAACAACAGGTGAGCTATACATTGTTTTAAGTATACGCGGTTATTATCATAATTAAAACACATAATAACGGGTTCTTACCGCGTCATTCCGTGATCATGGCACCTGCAACAGTGTCGAAATATCGGGAGTCTCATATCCCTACTTTAAACGCGGTAAGAACCCGTTATTATGTATTTTAACAGGTGAGCTTTCAATCTAAGGATCGTAACGTTCAACGGCCTCCGTGGTCTAGTAGTCAGTGTTGGGCTCCCCATCTGGAGGTCCGGGTTCGATTCCCGATGGCGACATTGTCGAAATCACTTTGTTAGAACGTCCTTTGTTTAGTAAGGACTTTCAGGCTTGAATCACCTGATTGTCCAAAATAGTAAGATGATTCCGTGCTTCGGAGGGCACGTTAAGCCGTTGGCCCCGGTTATTAGCCGTAAAAACACCACCAACCCGCGTTGGAGCAGCGTGGTGGAGTATGCTCCATACCCCCTCCGGTTGATTGAGGGGAGAGCTGTGCCCAGTACTGGGACGTATATAGGCTGTTTATGTCCTTTGTTTGGTTTGGCTTTTGAATCACCTGATTGTCCGAAAAAGTAAGAAGATTTCGTGTTTCGGAAGGCACGCTAAGCCGTTCCCGGGCTACTAGCCCAAATACCTTTACCAACCAGCAGTGGAGCGTGGTGGAGTATGTATGCTACACCGTCTCCGGTTGATTGAGGGGAGGCATGTGCCCTGCAGTGGGGCGTATATATACGCTGTTTATGTTATGTTATGTGTTATTGTTATTTGCAGCAAATCCGGTTATTACCCTATTTGGCGGCGACTTATGCGCTCCGTGTGTTTTGCAACTGGTTCTGTCGTACTCACATACAGCTTACTATCAATAGGTTCATGGGTAAGTTTATAATAATAATAAGTTTATTACCATTGATCGAACGACCTCCAACGACCTCAGTGGTCGGCAGTTTGTTATATAGGGACACCATAGTAACAAATAAAAACAACTTACACAAGATAATACAAATAATGGTTCTCTATTTTTACGCATATTTTTTTATGTAATAATTTACCATGGCATAATGTTACTTGTCCTATTGTTAGTTACGCCTAGTATTAATTTGTCATAACTTTTTAAGCATAATTTTGAAACTCATAACTACCATAAGCATAATAATTAATGACAATAATGACATATAAGCATAAGTATTATAAGCATAAAAACTATACTCTGAATAAGAAAAGTTTTGGCTTAACTTTGAACATTTCCGAAACTTATTTTTCCTTGGTTGCATTTGGTTCATGATTGTGACTTTTTATATTTTTTGACTCTATATCATGCTGTTAGTGATCATTCAGTATACTTTTCGTGTGTAAGATAAACATACTGGCGGCGTAGGGGTGGCCCAAAGGCCACCCCCGCCGCACCCTAACCTACGTTATGCCTTGTAAAAATTATGACAAAACACTATTATTCTAAAAAAGAATTATGGATACCTATTTATATGCGAATCAAATTTATACCAACAAATATTAGTCCAAAAATAAGTTATACCTAACAAACCAGTATTCTTAGATGTTATTATGGGAAAGTACTATTATGCTTAAAAACGTTATGCGAAAAGGATTATGATAATTAAAATTATGACAAAACCATTTATGCATTTTAAGAGAATCCCTACAAATATATATCATAATTTATGTCTCCGTTAACCACGATACGTAGATGAGATATTTAAGGGAGCTTTTAATTATAAATATTTTCTCATTTCAGGTGTAGATGACAACGCGGCGGGGCGAGGTATAGAGATGCACGCTTTATCCTCGGCCGTGAAGCCGGTGTGCGGTTGGACTGCGCGGGACGGCATACAGAACTGTAGAGAGGCCTGCGGGGGACACGGATACTTGAAAGGTGATATAATTACACGCAAGCACACACGCATGCATGCACGTACGCACGCACATAAGCACGCATGCACGCTCGTACGCAGATGGACAGACAGACATGTAGGATGACAACGCGGCGGAGCGAGTTATAGAGATGCATGCGTTTTCTTCGGCCGTGAAGCCAGTGTGCGGTTGGACTGCGCGGAACGGCAAACAGAACTGTAGAGAAGCCTGCGGGGGACACGGATACTTGAAAGGTGATACACATACACACACACGCACGCACGCACACACGCACGCATGCACATACGCACGCACGCACACAAGCACGCATGTGCACGCTCGTACGCAGATGGACAGACAGACATGTATGATGACAACGCGGCGGAGCGAGTTATAGAGATGCATGCGTTTTCTTCGGCCGTGAAGCCAGTGTGCGGTTGGACTGCGCGGAACGGCAAACAGAACTGTAGAGAAGCCTGCGGGGGACACGGATACTTGAAAGGTGATACACATACACACACACGCACGCACGCACACACGCACGCATGCACATACGCACGCACGCACACAAGCACGCATGTGCACGCTCGTACGCAGATGGACAGACAGACATGTATGATGACAACGCGGCGGAGCGAGTTATAGAGATGCATGCGTTTTCTTCGGCCGTGAAGCCAGTGTGCGGTTGGACTGCGCGGAACGGCAAACAGAACTGTAGAGAAGCCTGCGGGGGACACGGATACTTGAAAGGTGATACACATACACACACACGCACGCACGCACACACGCACGCATGCACATACGCACGCACGCACACAAGCACGCATGTGCACGCTCGTACGCAGATGGACAGACAGACATGTATGATGACAACGCGGCGGAGCGAGTTATAGAGATGCATGCGTTTTCTTCGGCCGTGAAGCCAGTGTGCGGTTGGACTGCGCGGAACGGCAAACAGAACTGTAGAGAAGCCTGCGGGGGACACGGATACTTGAAAGGTGATACACATACACACACACGCACGCACGCACACACGCACGCATGCACATACGCACGCACGCACACAAGCACGCATGCACGCTCGTACGCAGATGGACAGACAGACATGTATAGATGACAACGCGGCGGAGTGCGTTATAGATATGCACGCGTTGTCCTCAGCCGTGAAGCCGGTGTGCGGTTGGACTGCGCGGGACTGCATACAGAACTGTAGAGAGACTTGCGGGGGACACGGATACTTGAAAGGTGATACACATACACACATGCACGAACGCTTGAACGCATGCACGCACGCACGCTTATTCGCAGGCGCGCGTGCTTGATGTCTTCTTCACCGTGTCCGGCGATAACGATTCCTTTAAATCTCTTAGTCCATGTGATAGGATCTGATGTGACTCGCAAAACTGAACTTAGATTTGTAGATGCAGTGGTTACATGAGGAGCAATAGAGTTGTCCTGCGTTGAAAGTATAGTAGTAGGAAAGCTTAGGTCAAGCTTTCTGGACTTCACTTTTCACATCTAGGTCTTCCGAAAGAACGAACAAAGACGTATGCGCACGGTAGAGCGCCACTCCGTCATCTTATGTGCTTCTCCCACTGTTTATTAAGGACCCACAAGCAGTAAGCTTCTTCTTTCGTGTGGGTTATGAGGTGAATACCTACCTCAGGGTTATTATTGAACCGCCAAAAGCCCCTGAGGCTAATTCCTCACGGTTCGCAGGTCCCGGGTTCGAACCTCGGCGGTTAGTACTTACTGATGTAAGTTAGTAGTCGTTACGTCAACCATGTCAGGGGCCTTTAGCGGCTCGATAATAACTTGGCACACGATAGAAGAAGAAAGAGCTCGGGGTCAATGTCTGAATATGTTTTTTTTTATTAATAATATATTATTATCTTTTTTTACAGCGGCAAGAATAGGCGACTTGCGCAATGACAACGACGCAAACTGCACTTACGAAGGAGAAAACAGCTTGCTCCTGCAACAAGCCAGTAACTGGCTCCTCAATGTATGGAGTAGACGGGGCACCATCACGAAGGATGATACGCCATATGGCTCGCTGCAGTTCCTGGACAATGCCGACCAGCTGCTGTTTGAGACTTGTCCATGGAATACTGTTGAAGAGCTCATCGACCCTGCTAGTGAGTTGCTCACATGATATACTCAGTGGCCCAGAAGTTCAGGTTCAGAATTATTAAAAATTAGATAGAGGGGCTCATTGGATACCAGAAACACCTTCATGTATATTCAGCGTATATTTACGGTTTAGGAGATATGACCCATTTCATACCATACATACACATTGTCGTACAGGTAGGAAGATCCCTCAACCAGTGAATGCCACACCAAGTATATAACATAAGCTCAATAGTCGAAGGTAGTCTATCGTTGTGGGGTGGATGACCACCCTGATCAACCATGGCGTCAGGGTTATTCTTGAGCCGCCAAAGGTCCCTGACATACCTCATGTAAAAACTATGTACTTACGTTAGTAATTAGTAATTGAGAATCTGGGACCACCGGCTTAAAGTGCCGGACTTTCGGAGGATCGGGTGTTAAGCCTGTAATGCCCTAACCAAAACAGGGATCACAAAAAGATTTTTGTGAACGGGATTCGAACCCGGGACCTTCTGATCGTGAGTCCAACACTCAACCTTTGAGCCACGGAGGCCATTAGTCAGATGTATATTCATCTCTTCGTATAACTCCCCGCAAACTTCTTGAGCATCGAGTGTCGTAGTGGGGGAAAGTTCGCGCACGTACACTTCCGTGCAAAAAAAAATGAACTTTTGATTATTTTCTTCATTAAAAAAAAACAATTATTATATTATTTAATTATGTAAATAAAACTAAACTTATATTATTATAGTTTATTAAAACTTATATTAAGGTTCAATACGATCTACTCTGAACCGGCGTGCGTGTATGAAGCGATTGATGAATGTGGAGGAAGCAAGAGAAGTGTGTCAGGATCGAAGCAAATGGAATTCTATAGTCTCTGCTTACTCCGGTGGGAAATAGGCGTGAGTTTATGGATGGATGGATGGATATTATATTGTTGTATTTAATAAAAAAATAATCGTCAGGTAAGTATAATATTCCTTCCATGAGGTTGAAACCAGCAAGTGTTTGGTTTTGGATCTGTAGATATAGACCTCGTGCTAGTAACTAATTCTTAAACTTAAACAAATGAGCAATAACAAAAAAAAACTAACAAAAGACCAATAACAAAAACGTGACAGTTTCACTGCACGCAAGTGTATTCGGGAGTCAAAGGGACGAAGACAAGAGTGCGCGGGGGAAGTATCGACTGATCTACCAATAGCCGGTCGATGTGGGACTCACCCGCCCCCGCGCCCCGTACCGCACCACCAAAGAGATCTAAAATTCGGTTGTGCGCAGTCAAGGTCGACGCAGTCAAGAAGTTTGCCGGGACCTATACCTCACCGAGCTTTCTATTAGACCAACGTGATAGTTAGTGAGCCGTATCGCCGCCTGTAATGGTCGAGCCAACTGTGTTAGTGAAAACTGCATTTAAGATGCTCATTCATGCAAATCCGGTCCCGAAGATCACCGAAACGGTGATCCCCGCCGGTATTAGGCGCCCCATACACCTACAGTAATATTGCACAATATATCTGCATGCAAAATATTATTAAACGTTTAGGGATAGTATTAAAACATTGCACAATGATCGAACAAAAGATTGAGCGAGCTTAATTTTTATTGGGCAATATTTTTTTCTTGCACTGTGTAGGCTTAACATTGCGCAATATTTTTCATTTTAGTTTTCGGAGGATCGCGATCGGTCAGTCACAGTATTATTTTTAAATATTGTTCAGACTGGTTTGTCAATTTTATTGACAGAATTTATTGAACGTTTGGAATCAAAGGGGTTATTCAATATTATTGCACAATTAAAGGATTGTACAATTGTATTGTAGGTGTATGGACGATACGTCTCACCACCTATCACGTTGGTCTAACAGGAAGCTCGGTGAGTGGTGGATACTCAGTTCATCTTGTAATGGATATACCTCTGACTACCCCAATTGGGATATAGTCGTGAGGTTATGTGTTGTTATGCCCCACAGTTGATCATTTTAACCTCTTTATTTACAGACTTGACACACATGTACAAGTGGCTGACGGCCTATATGTTGAAGATGACTCATGAGAAGGTGTCCACACTAAAAAGTTCCGGCAAAGACAACTTTAGCGCCAAGAATGACTCGCAGAGCTTCAACGCCGTCACACTGTCAGTGGTTTATGGAGAGGTATGTTGTAAATTGCTGCGTTAAGCCGTTGGTCCCGGCTACATTAGCAGTCGTTAATAACCATCAATCCGCACTGGGCCCGCGTGATGGTTTAATGCCCGATCTCCCTATCCATCCATAGGGAAGGCCCGTGCCCCAGCAGTGGGGACGTTAATGGGCTGATGATGATGATGATGCTGTAAATATTGTTGTTAGATAGATGGATAAAATCTTTATTTAGATATGACTGATAAGTATTTAGATCTTATTAGATCTAATTAGGGAGCACAAAAGAAACACTTGTTCGCGAGCTAACGTTTATTGCAGAACTGGCCTACCCACAGTGTATAAAAGTAATATCTTTTGTAGTACCCTCAATATTTATTATTATATATATCACCTCCACCCTTACTAACTTATTATTAAAATTTGATCATATTTGAAATGCAAGGCTTAAAACTATAAAGGTTACTTGCTCAGCTGATGTACCGACCAACTTGGGAGGAACGCGCATGTGTGTGTAACGTCTGACGCCCATACGATTGAAGACTAAAGACCGAGGGGGTGAGGTAAACCTAGCTCAGCTGCTGGTGGGGAGCGGAGAGGTGCCGTTCTATATGTATTTTAGGTACCTATAAATTGTGATATGATAAGTAGCCAAAATATGTTCCACTGCCGAGCACAGGCTTCTCCTCAATCAACCGGCAGGGGGTATAGAGCATAGTCCACGGGTTGGTGGGGGTTTTTGGGCTAGTAGCCAGATATCAATGGCTTAAAGTGCCCTCCGAAACATAGAATCATCTTACTCTTTCGGACAACTAGGTGATTCAAGCCTGCAATGTCCTAGCCAAACACAGGACAGTCTAACAAAGAGATTTCCACAATGTCCCCATCGGGAATCGATCCTCCCTAAAGACAAATCGATCTTTAGGTTAAAAAAAACTTGGACAGAGTCCATAGCGTCGTTACCAATTTAAAATCTATTATGTGCAATCGGGTCAACTTTACAGAAATTAAAAAAACTTCCGCCTGAATGTTTTTGTATGACTATGTTAAAAATTATCAAAAGATAATTGATATTTACGTACATAAGAGTTTGTACTTAATGTTTTAGGAGCAAAATACTATTCGATCCTGACAAAAAAGTAATTTGGTGAGAGCGACACATAGGAGCTTTTAAATTGGCAACGACGATAGAATGTTTGTAATACAAAATAAGTAGTAATACAGGGTGTTAGTGACACCGTAACGAAAAATTTGAGGGATGATTCAGACCATGATTTTGCATTGATATCTAGTGGAATTTTTCAAATTGTGCTAAGTTTTAGCTACATGGTTCAACGTGCAAACGATTAGAATCCAAGCAGGGATTCCAATCCGTGACACTACGATGCAAATCACGCGTTCTCCGAACAGAGCTATCACTGATTAATTAAGTATAACGTTTAAGGTTACCACGGTTATTATCAACGGCCTCCGTGGTCCAGTGGTTGAGCGTTGTGCTCACGATCCGGAGGTCCCGTGTTCGAATCCCGGTGGGGACAAATCACAAAATCACTTTGTGATCCCTAGTTTAGTTGGGATATTACAGGCTGATCACCTCATTGTCCGAAAGTAAGGTGATCCGTGCTTCGGAAGGCACGTTAAGACGTTGGTCCCGATTAAGTAAGTAGCCGTTACATAAGTCACGTCAGGGGTCTAAGGCGGCTCAGTAATAACCCTGACACCAGGGTTGATGGGGTTGGTAATCCACCTCACAATCCACACGATAGAAGAAGAATTATAATTAAAACACATAGTGACGGGTTCTTACCGCGTTTAAATCAGGTATATGAGACTCCCGATATTTCGACACTGTTACAAGTGCCATGATCACGGGATGACTGACGAGATTGGAGTGGTAAGAACCCGTTATTATGTGTTTTAATTATGACGAGAATATTTTTTCATTGCAGAATTTCATCGTGAATCATTTCTACAAGAGTGCCAATGCGTTTGAAGACGCACGGTGTCGCAACGTCTTGTTGAAGTTGGTGTCTCTGTACGGTGCATTTATGCTGGAGAAACATATGGCTACTCTTTACATAGTAAGTAATTTTCGTTAAGGCATAGAGTACGGTCACGAGCATTAATATGTATACACTTTGGTACCATGTCACATTAACTTTTTTGACGAATTGAACTGTAAGTCTCACTAAATGTCAAATATGTTAGTGCGACAGAGTCCTAAAGTGGGTACATTATATTGCTTATGACTGTACACCCCGGAACCGGACTTGCACCAACGAGTTATTCATTTATCTTACATACATACATAAACTCACGCCTATCTCCCACTGGGGTAAGCAGATACTATAGAATTCCGTTTGCTTCGATCCTGACACACTTCTCTTGCTTCCTCCACATTCATCAATCGCTTCAGACACACAGATCCAGAGTAGATCGTACTAAACCTTTTCTAAGAACATCTCCAATTTGGTCAATGTAAGTCCTTCTGTCAATAGAAACTAACTCTAATTCAAAAATATTTTTATTCATTAGGAAACCTAACCTTAGGTGAATTACCAACCTCATCAACCCTGGTGTCAGGGTTATTATTGAGCCGCCAAAGGCCCCTGGCATGGCTCATGTATTGACTACTTACATCAGTAAGTAGTAACCGGGACCAACGGCTTAACGTGCCTTCCGAAGCACGGATCATCTTACTTTTTGGACAATCAGGTGATTCAATGTAATGTCCTAACCAAACTAGGAATGTAGTCGTGAGCATATATTATGTTATTAACTCAGAGCAAGTCCGGTATCGGGATTCGAACCGGCGGTCCCCGTTTGAGAAGCAAGCTGATGAACCACAGTGACAGGGAGATGATGGTACTATCTAAACATTGGTATCTACTAGAGATGCGCCGAGTAACACTTTTGCCGAGTAACGAGTACCGAGTTTTACTCGGCTCAATTTTTTTTTAACCGAGTACTCGGCCGATTAACTCGGTTCAATCAAATTAGCATTTCGCGCGCGTAAACAAGTACAAACAGGTTTGCGCAGACGTCGCCTCGCGTTGATACACCCCTCACCCCGCCCACGCCTTTCAACTACTAGTCTCTTGATTGCTTGCAAACAAACACGTCACGTTACGCGTCATAGTAGATAAATAATTGAAAAAGTTTGTTATTTACCAATAGCTGTATACTCGTTACTCGTTATCAAATAACCGAGTTATTCGGCCGAGTACGAATATCAAAAAACCCGCCGAGTACGAGTACTCGGCCCATCTCCAGTATCTACCAAATGTAACCTTCTTTATTTCAGGGTGGGTTCTTCAGCAAAGACCAAGGCCTGCTGCTGCGCGAGGGCATCCTCCGCGTGTGCGCTGCGCTGGCGCCGCAAGCTGTCTCGCTGGCCGACACTCTCGCGCCGCCTGACTTCTGCCTCAATTCTGTTCTTGGCATGGCTGATGGGGAAGTAAGTCAATTCATGTTTCTTTTGATCCTCTTCTATCGTGTGGGTTGTGAAGTGGATTACCAACCCCATCAACCCTGGTGTCAGGGTTACTATTAAACCGCCAAAAGCCCTTGACATGCTCATGTCTCAACTACTAACTTGCATCAGTAAGTAGTAACCGGGACCAACGGCTTAACGTGCCTTCCGAAGCACGGATCATCTTACTTTCGGACAATCAGGTGGAGGAGGTCCCGATGGTGTAATGGTTAACACGCTCGTCCCTGAGAGCTGCGGGTTCAAGTCCTGCCCAAGTCAGATTCTTTTTTTCGATTTAAATTTTCTCTTTGTGAGTTTCCCTATGCACAGATAAGTGCTATAAAAACAAAAATCAATTCCTTTTTGTTGAATGTCTCATCCGCTTAAACCTACTACAGCCTTTTAAGCTTTAACACGTTAACAGTCCAGTGATCCATATACGGATCATGACGGATTAGCTCCATACGTCCGTGACCCATACATGGGTCACTAAGAAACGACCGGTACACACTAAGGGCGGGTGCTCCATGTGGATACCTAGTAATTTAGAAAAGATTTGTATTACAGTATGTTTGAGGAACCAACCACCACCACCATTGTGGAGCAGCGTGGTCGAGTATGCTCCATACCCCTTCCGGTTGATTGAGGAGAGGCCTGTGCCCAGCAGTGGGACGTATATAGGCTGTTTGTGCTATGTTATGTATGTTTGAAAAATGCTACTTTCCATCTGTTTGAAGTCTGAAGTAAATGAAAGTTAGTAAAAATATTCAAATAATTGGGGTAATACGCGGGACTTACAAGGAAATCAAAACATTTTGTATGGGGACTGTCAATGAGCCCTTAAGATGGAGGCTGTTACTGGAGTATATTATGTCCAAAAGTTAAATGGCTTTCGGAGTATATTGTGTCCAAAAGTGATATGGCTTTCGGAGTATATTATGTCCAAAAGTTAAATGGCTTTCGGAGTATATTATGTCCAAAAGTTAAATGGCTTTCGGAGTATATTGTGTCCAAAAGTGATTTGGCTTTCGGAGTATATTATGTCCAAAAGTTAAATGGCTTTCGGAGTATATTATGTCCAAAAGTTAAATGGCTTTCGGAGTATATTATGTCCAAAAGTTAAATGGCTTTCGGAGTATATTGTGTCCAAAAGTGATATGGCATTCCTATCCCCAGGTATACAAACACATCCAGAGCAGTGTGATGTCATATCCAGGGTCGATGAGTCGCCCGGAGTGGTGGCGAGACGTGGTCTTCTGGCGGTCTTACATCCCATCTAAACTATAAGTCAGTATGCAGGGTGTTTAGTGACCCTTTGTTCTCACTAGTTCGATCGTCGAACTAGTGAGAATTATTTTTCTCATTAGTTCGATCGTCGAACGAGTGAGAATAATTAAATAATTCGACTGCAAGTAAGAAAGAAAGAAATTCTGAGGGGGAGGATTCAGACCATGATTCTAAGTAGAATTTTCCGTCGCAAAAGTATGGAACTGAAAATGAAAAACATGAATTTTCCGACAAGAAACCAGGAAACATTCCTTATGTTTTATAGTTTTATCAAGACTGCAAAATGTTGTTGTATCTATGTACTCAATAATTACTCGGGAATTGGTTGTATGTATTTTAATAATGTTTTTATTAAATATATTTATGGTTAAGTAGTTATAAGGGAAGGAACTTATTATTGTGATATAAGCATAGAATAAAGAATAATAATATTATGTAAATGTCGTGGTCAGATCATAGAATTGATCATTTCATGATGTGCGCGATCATTTCATAAAATGGTCATATTTCATGAAATAGAACATCATTCGTTGGCCACATCATGATGAAGTTTGGCCAGATCAATGAACACAAAACGTTTAACGATATGAGCAACTAAATGCATGATTACTTCATGATATGGCCAAACGTTCGCAATCGTATCGTAAAATTAGTAACATTATCCTCCGATAATGGCACTGGTGTCGATTATGTTTAAAACTTGATTGATATTATAATCGATGAATCAATGTAATTGTACAATTTTCCATATCGAATAAGTATATAATTTTGATCCTAAGAAATTACTCGACTATTCGCATTTTTATTACACCACATAGCATGGACACCGCCTACATTAACGATATGGCTAAACGTTGGTTGATATATCATTAAACGTTGACGTTTCAACGATATGGTCAACTTAAGTTGGCCATTTCATAAATGGTCGAACACATCATGAAATGATCAATTTTACGATCTGGTCACGACATATAGAACGGTAACTGTTCGCCCCGCGCCAATTCATATGGGGCGTCAACCTCACCCCCTCTGGGTGTTATTTCTGGGGGGAGCGCGCGGACTGTCTCGCTCACACTGAGGCGTTTGGCAGCCCACTGTAAGAATGTGATTTTTGTATAGAGTGGTTGGGTTGTGATATAACGCAACACAACGAGACAAAATGACTGTAACTGTAAATTATTTTTAAGCACATATATACATACATAAACTGCCTATATACGTCCCACTGCTGGGCACAGGCCTCCCCTCAATCAACCGGAGGGGGTATGGAGCATACTCCACCACGCTGCTCCACTGCGGGTTGGTGGAGGTGTTCTTACGGCTAATAGCCGGGACCAACGGCTTAACGTGCCCTCCGAAGCACGGAATCATCTTACTTTTTCGGACAATCAGGTGATTCAAGCCTGAAAAGTCCTTACCAAACAAAGGACAGTCTCACAAAGTGATTTCGACAATGTCCCCATCGGGAATCGAACCCACACCTCCAGATCGTGAGCCTACCGCTCTAACCACTAGACCACGGAGGCTGTTAGACCACAGAGGCTGTTTTTAAGCATATTTTTATACAATGCGTAATCAAATGTTTAACTATAAATTGGTGCTGATTCCTGTACACACCATCTAATTTTATTTTAAGTTATACCTGTCATTTTCTTATCCACCGAAAAGGAAAGGGACGGATTGACAACTATTAATTTCAAAATTAATGAATAACCCGTGCGAATAAAATAGGCATCTCGCTCTTATGAAACCCCCTTGACGTGAGCCGTCAACTTAATCCTGCCGGGTTATTGACTAGTATGAAATTTAAGGTTTTTTAAATTTCTGCCTAAAATTGACCTGTATTCCATAAATTTTATGCATGTCGATTATTCGTCCCTTTCTTTTTCAGCATATAAGAAAATGATAGGTATAACTTAAAATTAGACGGTGTGTACGGGAAACATCACCATTTTGACGTTATTAATATCAGACATGTGATGTTTTATAAGTTATTTTTATACATTGTTGGGCATATTATGATACCAGTGTACAGGTTTATGTTATACAGGGTTTAAATAAAGGTTTTATACACAAACAGCTGGATTATTTCTCTCAGAATGAATAAATGAACTCACTACGCTCTGTAGGCAAACCAGCGCAATACAGGTTAGGTTAGGTCACGTACCACCAAAAAGCATTTTTTGGGAATGTAACCCACATGATGTTTTCCTTCACCGCTGAGCACGTGATAATCATTTACCATCACATGCTTACCTAACGTAACTTGACGATTTGACAGGTCCGGTTTTTTTACAGAAGCGACTGCCTGTCTGACCTTCCAACCCCCCAAAACCAGCCCAATACAGGTTAGGTCACATACCTACATCCGAAAATGCATTTCTCCGGAATGTGGGTCTCCTCATGATGTTTTCCTTCACGGCTGAGCACGTAATAATCATTTACCATCCAGACATGAATTCGAAAATAAATTCCAAAAATTAGGCGTTTTAAAATTATTGATTTGAACCTGCGACCAAACAGTGAGAGTTAAAGTCTTCAGAATGGTCTACCACGACTTTTGTTAGTATGTTTTTAAACTTTCCCCACAGAAAAAGAGTTTCAATTTAATAAATAATTAACGAACCTAATTTGTGTTAGATGTGGAACCACAAATTGAACGTGAATACTGAATGAGATTGTCAGTCAAAGTGAGAAAGGTTCTTCTACCAATTTGTTATGCTTGCATTTAGTTTAGTTTCAGTTCGTTGGTTGCAGTTATTGATAGTGTTGGTGAAAAAATGTTAAAAGCGGTTGTATTCGGGATCGTCGTTTTATCTGTGTAAGTATTTCAACTTCAACTTTATGGTTGTATGGCAACCGGTCGTCATAGAGTAGAGACAACCATTACTGCCAATGTCAAGTACAGGAACCACATTTGTCCATAGAGAATGTCCATATAAGTACGTCCAAAGGTATCACTATTTCCTGAGACAGGCAGGACAACACAACACCACATATTAAGCACATAAAAACAAAACAAACATCACAAGGCATGATTCATCATCATCAGCCGTATGACGCCCACTGCTGGGCATAGGCCTCCCCCAAGGATCAGCGCACACCGACCGCACAGCACAGCGCACAGCGCAGGACCGATCGTCGTGGAGATCCAAGGCATGATTAATATTGGTTAAAACATAAATGATTATAACTTAATATCATACTTTTGTATGTTAATTGCACAGTAATTTTATGAACGACGTGTTAGTACTTAAATAATAATAGGGATTTCGCGTTAATGGGCCTAGGAATTTTCGAAGGAAGGATATCGTATAATGAAATAGGTCGTAAAGGGCAATTAAAAAGTATAATTTCGGGCAATACCAACGGCTTACTTACATCCCACTGCTATGCACAGGAGGGTTAAAAAGCCTACTTTGAAGCAATTCATCTAAAGAGCAATATTGCAATTTGACGTTTGCGCAGAGGGCAAGAGCAGTTTCCACCACTGCTCTAAAACTGCCCTTTTTCCCTAATTCAAATTCAAATTCAAAAATATCTTTATTCAGTAGGTAACATAGTTACACTTCGAATCGTCAATTTTACATAACGAACGTCTCATCCGCCTAAAACTACTGCAGCTTCTCACAACCTGTATAGCCGGGGAAAAGAAGCTGCAAGAAAAACATCGGCACAGGGCCCTAGACGTTCTTTAAAAAAAATAAAAAATAAACATAAAATATTGGTATACAATTGAGTAATTTAGCTGCCTAATATCAGTTCTCAGACAGTTAATCCCATGCATTTATATCTTCTAAATAATCACTAACTTTATAATAACCTTTTTTGTAAAGTTTTTGTTTAACTACTAGGTACTACTACTACCTAAAAAGTAGCATGCTACACCAACAAGAGCGTGGCTCTTAAATTAGTGATGTGTGATGTGACATTTGCGCATTTATCAGTATAATAATATATGTGTAATGTCAAATAACAATATTGCTTTTTTAGATGAATTGCTTCAATATGGGTTTTTTACCCCCTCTAGTCTAGCAATGATACTAAGTAACGGTTGTTGAGGACTTCAGGCTCTCGTCTCCTTTTTCTTATGGGTGTGTGCAGGCGCTCTTCAATGAATAGCTTTATTACGTGGTTAACAAATTTATTTATTTTTTAGAACAAAGGTATGTAGGTATACAGTAAAATAAGCGATGTGCATATTAATTAGACGACGTCGTGATAATATGTGTTTCGAAAAAAGGTATGAGACGAATATGGCGGCTGCTGCAGGAACCGGAAGACCGTCATCGCATAATAAGTCGATAGGTGGCGCCACGCGATGTGGATGCGTTTCGTTTGTGCGCTTGTTAACAACGGTAATTCTGCCCCTCACTATTGGGTATCCTTTTTTTTGACGTGACTTATTGTAGATTTGCCGCAGATGACATTAACTACTTGGCCGTACAAATGGGGAGCGCTGAGAGCTCTCACCCGGTACAAAATTTGAAACAACAGGCCTGACGGTGTCCAGTTGGGTGCGAACCTCAACTTAGGACGTCGTCTGATGGGATAGTATATTATTTGAAAGAATTAATCGACCCTAGAGGGTTGATAGCGGTAAGTGCTGAATGAGGGCAATCGTCGACTACGCCGGCGGGGTCGGTATCGGGGTCCTGAAGTGTTTGTTGAGTAATCGGGTTTTAAAATGTAATCTATTGGGTATCCGACGTCGAGCTAGATTCAAATTTAAATTGAAAATATTTACTTCGGAAACTGGTCCATATTATTATGTTAGTAGGTACCTAACAGAAACCTTAACATGGTATTAGTAACAGATTAACATAAAAATAAGCATAATGGGACAAGCCCGAGTCACCGATGCATCTGGCAGCTGTGTGACTGCGTGCAATCGCACCCAGCGGTTCAGCAGCGGCGAGTCGTACCGGTCCACCAATACGCTCGTGATGGTGTCGGGGCTGGCCACAACACTCACTCCTGAATTTTCTGGGTTCCCTTACCCTGGACCTAATTTATTTCTTTCCAGCGCCAACGCAGATATAACTCCAATATTAAAAGAGCTTCACGGACGCAAAGACTTAGAGCTGATACTCATTGATCTGCTGAACGGCCTCACCAGAAAACATGACGTCACGTGCTTCGCTTTCATTTGCGATCCAATCTACTTGAATGTGTTTAATGGAGCCCTGTTTAGACGGACGTTCGCTGTTCCTTATGTCATGGTAAGTTAAAGGGAAGGCTCCATAAAACAATTTAATTGACATTTTCCCAATCTAATGTTTATTCTGGCGTCCGTGGTCCAGTAGTTAAATGTTAGGCTCACGATCACGGTCCCAGGTTGGAGTCCCGGTGAGAGCATTTCATAAAAATCACCAGGGTTGGTGATGTCGGTAGATCTCACAACTTGTACGAGAGAAGATTTTGAGGTCCTCTTATATCGACAGAACGACGTTTTTACAAACGCGACTGCTAATCTGACCTTAGGTACTAAATAAATTGAAACCGGTCTTCTTCTTCTATCGTGTGGGTTGTGAGGTGGATTACCAACTTCATCAACCCTGGTGTCAGGGTTACTATCGAGCCGCCAAAGGTCCCTGACATGACTCATATCATCATGTAACGACTACATACTTACATCAGTAACTAACCGAGACCAACGGGGTCAGGTGCCTTCCGAAGCACGGATCGTCTTATTTTCGGACAATCAGGTGATCAGCCTGTAATGTCCTAACCAAACTAGGAATCACAAAGTGATTTTTGTGATATGTCCCCACCGGGATTCGAACCCGAGACCTGCGTAACGTGAGCCCAACGCTCAACCACCTGTACCACGGAGGCTGGTAAGCCAGAGGCTTACTAACACGCCCTCCGAAGCACTGAATCATTTTATTTATCGATCATTGACGCGATAGTAGATCATTGAATACAAAGGACAGTCTCACAAAGGGATTTCAACAATGTTCCCATCGGGAATCGAATCCTGACCTCCAGATCGTGAGCCCAACACTCTTAACTACTAGACCACAGAGGCTGTCAGTTTTATAGTTAGGTATATAATTGTTTTTAGACAGTAGTAGAAGAATACGAAGACTTGTTATCGCCAAATTTTGACACTCTGGAGTCCTTGCGAGAGGTCAGGAGGGATGGTTGCAACGTGTATGTCATTCTGCTGGCGAATGGTCTGCAGACAACCAGGTTGCTACGGTTTGGTGATAGGTAAGTATATATTTTTTTTTTATTCAGGTTAACAACAGCTCATTTATAATAATACTTTACAATATTATGTTATGTAGTGAAGCTAATTACAGTTAACCACGTATTAATAATTAAAGTACGACTTACGATGACTAAATTGGAGATGTCCTTAGAAAAGGTTTAATACGATCTACTCTGACCCGGCGTGCGTGTATGAAACGATCGATGAATGTGGAGGAAGCAAGAGAAGTGTGTCAGGATCGAAGCAAATGGAAATCTATAGTCTCTGCTTACCCCCGTGGGAAATAGGCGTGAATTTATGTATGTAATAATTAAAGTAGTAGGGGCAGACGAGTGTACGTATATCAGTGGTACGCGCGTGCTTGTGTGTGTGTGTGCGTGTGTGTGTGTGTTAGCTCTGCCAATTAGTAATTCTTGGGATCGGAGGCTGCTATGAAGTATAATACCTACGGGCTTTTACTATAATCGTCACGAATTCAAGAGCCACATGCTCTTGTCGGTGTAGCATTCTCCATACTACCTAGTTTTTTTTAGAGAAAAACAGAGCTCATACATGGTATGGTGGATTCTATTTTCCGTATTTAGACACATAGATGGTCCATTATACGTGTTAGCGCACATCCATAAAATAGAGTACTTACTTACAAAACTAAGTAGGTATGTACTTATAATATTAATAACCACACAAGCATCTTATCTGACAATCATATCTGTCTGGGTCTTCACAAATAAGTTTTGTTCATCTTACATTGTAGGCACCCAGCCGTGGTAGTCCAGTTAGAAGAACGCTTAATTATCACATAAGGAAGCAGGTTCGAATCCAGCACTGGCTTAAACCTATGATTATCTAAATCGTTTTTCGAATTCATATTTGGATCATAAATGATTAGCAAGTGCTCAGTAGTGAAGGGATCCATCGTGAGGGAATGTCGGTATTACCCACATACCCGAGACCTAAAGTGTATTGGGCTGGTTTTATGCTGTCAAATCTTCAGGTTAGGTAAGCGGACCCTGTGAAAACGCGATAACGCTAGGGAGATGATGATTTTTCAGGCACCGAATCCTAGACACCAGAGCAAAATACATCCTCCTTCACGACTTCAGGCTATTCCACAGTGACCTTCACTACATATGGAAACGGATCGTCAATGTGGTATTCCTTAAACACTATAAGAAGATCAGTGGAAGTGCCAAGGGCAAAGCCTGGTTTGACCTCTCCACTGTCCCCTTTCCGAACCCAATTAGAGGTGTGTTTGTACCAAGAAGAGTAGACATTTGGAAGGACAGCAGGTTCCACTACAACAGGCCCTTGTTTGCTGATAAAACGACGAATCTGAAGAACGAAGTTCTGAATGTGGTCTACTTGGACCACGTTCCCTCTGTAGTGGTTATGAAATCCAATGAGACGAGCAAGATTGGTGGCATTGAGATTGAGGTAAGGGGCATCTGTACCTCCCAACAACTTTTTTTTTTAGTTAAGATGGGTTCTTGACTTCATTCTTCCACGAGGAGAAGAGATCGACGGTGGAACGAGCTTACCCAGAAAGGCACTGGCACTCTCACACACGCGACGGAACGCAGCAAGCTACTTGGCGCCGGACTTAAGTGAGAGGGTGGTCGCAAGCCAGGCGGTCCCTTACGGGCCCTACCACTCTGCAAGGGGGATCATTCAGCCGTCATCACTGACCGAGGAGTCAGGTGATGCCGTTGCCCAGGATGGACCACTAGGAGGTCCCCTTCCACCCTAAAAGCTTTCGGTATAACATAACACATACTTCGATTACAGGAAATGGGTACAAAATTACACATGTCATCCTGCTGCCCTTATCCCACTCAATGTTGGGTCGGCACAACGTCAGTCCTCATCTCAGTACTCACATGTCGCCCTAGGCCAAATAGTTATCGTCGGCCAGACACATCATCTGACCTCTCCTTCAGTCGTATCGGTTTTCCGTTCCACTGAAGCAAGGAGGGGTAAGACGAGTGTGTGCGCCTGCGTTTTGCGCAAACGTCTGCGCACCTTAATATATCCTGCGTACCCGACCGCTTCCGTTAAGCCATCTTCGGGCGCATCAGCGTCGTGCCAATTAGGAGTCGAAGTGGTCGCCATGGCCGAAATCGGTCGGAGAGATCATCATCATCATCACTCACATGTACTTCTTCACACAATCCATCCACACTTTCTTGGGTCGTCCCCTACTCCTATATCCGTCCACATTCATACTCATAACTTTCCTCGTTATATGCCTTTCGTCGCACATTACATGCCCATACCAAGCTAACTGTTGCTCCTCAATTTCTACATATATCGAGATTACATGACCAAACCATAGAACAGCACGGGCTTCCGACGACACACGTGTATCCAATTAGTTTTCCTAGTTTTAAAAACGTATAGTTTCCTTAAAATTAATAAGTAATTTTAGGTACCCATTCGCGTGAAGGCCTTCTCCATCTCTTGCCAGCTTTTCCTGTGGTGGGCTAACCTTCTCCACGTGTGGCCAGCTACGTTCACGATGTCATCGCACCATCGTCGCTTCCGTCTGCCTCACGGTCTTGTCACGTCCCGAGGGTACCAATGCAGGACTCTCTCGCTCCATTGTCCATCCTGTACTCTAGCTACATGGCCCGCCCATCTCCACTTCAGCCGTGTTTCTAACTCTTGTAGTGTTACGTATTTCCGTGTTTCTTTTTCTATTTCTTAGCTTCCACCCTAACATGCTTCTTTCCATGGCCCGCTCGAAGAGTTGGATTTTATTTATTACTTCCTTCGTTAGTGCCCAGGTTTGACATCCATAAAATTTCTTTACAGATCCTAAACACTATAGCCAAAAAGATGAACTTCGACCCAAAACTGTACCAACCGGACAACTTGGAACTGCACAAATGGGGCCAGAAGCAAGCCAACGGGTCATTCTCTGGTCTCCTTGGTGAAATGGTCAACGGCCATGCCGATGTGGCATTGGGAAATCTGCAGTATACTCCTTACCATCTGGAGCTGACCGACTTAAGTATCCCGTATACATCGCAATGCTGGACTTTCCTGACTCCTGAAGCTTTGACTGATAATTCTTGGAAGACTTTGATTTTGCCGTTCAAGTAAGATTCTAATGTTGAAGATTAAAATATATTTGTAGATGTTCGTGGTTTCCAGCATCTGTGCCCGCTTAATGGCAATAGGCTTGCGCCCTATTAGACGGGACTTAAACACAGCTTCGTCTACCCCTTCGGGGATACAGGCGTGATGTTATGTAATAGATGTACTTTACAGTATATTTAGGTTAGACGTGGTCGTGAAGCTGTCCCTTTCGGGGTAATCAGAAACAATGGGCACTAGATAATATGACCTTACTTGATATAATATTACCTTTTTTATGCCTTTTTATAACGCCCTCCGTGGTCCAGTGGTTGAACGTTGGGCTGAGCGGAGGTCCTGGGTTCGAATCCCGATGGGGACATATCACAAAAATCACTTTATGATCCCTAGTTTGGTTAGAACATTACAGCCTGATCACCTGATTGTTCGAAAGTAAGACGCCCCGTGCTTCGGAAGGCACGTTAAGCTGTTGGTCCCAGTTACTAGTTACTGATGTAAGTACGTAGTCGTTAGGTACATGAATCATGTCAGAGGCCTTTGGCAGCTCAATAGTAACACTGACACCAGGGTTGATGGCGTTGGTAATCCACCTCACAACGCACACGATAGAAGATGCCTTATTCAATAAGTACCTACTTAGTTAATAGCGTAGGGCAATTATAATTTATCTCTTTCAGATTGTACATGTGGATAGCCGTGTTACTGGTGCTTTTGATAACGGGCGCAATATTCTACGGATTAGCAAGGTTTTATATGAATTTGCAAGTATTCAAAAATGATCACAGAAATCAAAACAAAATAGGAATCAAAGAACAAGTGAAGGATGAAGTTATTGGTTAGTAACTACCTAAGTATTTAGGATGTTTCTTAACATAAATTGGGATCGTAAGCTTCAAAGATAGGGTGTTCGTATTTCATTTCAAGATTATTCTTTATGATGTTAAAGTGCCTACTAACTGGGAACGAGTCTCAAGTAAACCGGTCAAAGACTTTACAAATAACAACATAGGTTTTGTTGCAATACCTCGCCATTCGTATGCTAACGAACTATTTACTTTGCAGACCCGAAGCCTGGCCTGTACCTGTTTGGAGAGATAATTAACAGCATACTTTATACCTATGGAATGTTACTTGTTGTGTCTCTGCCTAAACTACCGACTGGTTGGTCGATAAGATTACTCACAGGATGGTATTGGTTGTACTGTATACTTTTAGTGGTCTCCTATAGAGCAAGTATGACGGCCATTCTAGCTAACCCAGTGCCAAGAGTGACGATTGATACCCTGAAAGAACTAGTAGACAGCAAGTTGACTTGCGGCGGATGGGGAACGGAGACCAAGAAGTTTTTTGAAGATTCCTTAGACGACATTGGCCAGAAGATCGGCGAAAGATTCGAAACAATCGACGACCCATTTCTGGCGGCCAGGAAAGTCGCACTAGGAACGTATGCGTATTACGATAACTCAAATTTTTTGAAGTATATCAGTGTGAAGAGAAAGAATATTTTCATGGATATGAAAGAATTTGAAAATTCAACCGTGAATTCTACTGAGAATATTCAAAGTAGCACTGACGAGAGAAATCTGCATATAATGTCAGATTGTGTCGTCAACATACCGATATCGATTGGGTTTCATAAGAACTCGCCACTGAAGCCATTGGCAGACTTGTATTTGAGACGAATTGTTGAAGTGGGTTTAGTAGAAAAATGGTTGAATGATGCAATGCACACCATCAGGACTTTAGACACTAGTGAGGAAGAAATAAAGGCTCTGATGAACTTGAAAAAGCTGTATGGAGCTTTCGTAGCTTTAGGTATAGGATATTTCTTAAGCACAATTTGCCTTATAGGTGAACTAATACACTGGCATTTGATTGTCAAAAGGGACCCAAAATTCGACAAGTACGCCCTAGACATCTACTACATGAACAAGAATAAAAAACAGTAGTACAATTAAACAATGTATTAAAACTAATAAAATTATTTATGCTAGTTATAACATGATTGTCTTTGAATGAAATAAATTATCTAAAATTGTTCAGTCACTTTTTTCAAGTCTTTGTGCTGTGTACCAAATGTTATAATTTTTTAAAATTAAATTACAAGATATAATAAAGAAATTGACATAATTTCATAGTAATTATGATACAACACATTTTCAAAAATTACATTATTTATACAATTTTCAAGCAAGTTTTTGGACAGTATTAAAGTCTGGGGGGTGAGTACCCTCAGGGGCATTCTCAGTTATCCAGGAATGTTGCAGGACATTGGCCAAAGGTAGTCTTTGCTCTGGGTTAATCACTAGAAGTTTCCCTATTAAGTCTTTAGCATTCTCTGAGATGTACTCTGGGTATTTCAGTATCACATACCGGATCTTTTTATAAGTCTGATGGGTTTCTTTAGAGTCAAAGGGCGGCAGACCCACAAGTAATTCATAGCACAAGACCCCAAGGCTCCAAATGTCTACAGCGTAACTATGAGGCTTGCCTTCAATCATCTCTGGAGACAAATAGTCCAATGTCCCACACAAAGTCATTCTTCGAGATGATGGAGAGTGCACTGACCAGCCAAAGTCAGCCATTTTCAACTCCCAATTGTGTCCAATGAGTAAATTTTCAGGCTTCAAGTCACGATGTATCACTTTTTTCGTGTGACAATAAATCAATGCTTTAGTCAAATCTCTAACATAAATGGCTGCAGTTTTTTCGTCAAAACGCCCGCGTTCCTTGAGTAGTTTATACAGAGCACCATGCTTCGCATATTCTAAGATTAAATATATCCTCTTTTCGTCATGAAAGTACCCGTACATTCTCAAAATGTTTGGGTGTCGCAAACGGCACTGGATTTCAACTTCACGTCGTACCTGATGCTCGATCTCCGAGTCCAGGATCTGGCTTTTGAACAGCACCTTCAAAGCCACCACGTAGTGCGAAACTTTCTCACGAGCTAAGTACACATTTCCAAACTTTCCTTTACCGAGTGGTCGTCCTAGGTCGAAGTCGGATAATGACCACGATTTCTTCTCGTCTTTTGGTTTCTGCAGTTCAAGCTTGCCTGGCGCTTCTTTGGGTTCATTTTGGTTTGTCTTCGCACTGGTGTGGAGAGGTCTGGGCACAGCTGGTATCTTGAAATTGTCACCTGGCATTTTTGATGAACTTGCTGTGCAAGAACATACAGAGCGACCGGCTATCGGGGGGCGGTTTTCCTTACAACCGCATTTCGTAAAGTTCATCATTACCAACTCTACTCAACCACACAGATAAAATAAATAACGTGTAAATAAATATTATTCTTGGTTGAAACGCAAGATTTCAAATAACGTACTTTCGCCAACCGTTTGTTGGTTTGCAAACTTAAAAATGCTTGCCAGAAATGAGGACCAATTTCGTACCTAACTGGTTTTATTTTTAGTTACTTTTCAAGTAATTAAAATAAAAATAATAATATTAAAATTATAATATTTATAATTTAATTATTCTCGAACACAATAAATAAATTGATTCTTATTACTTATATATTTACCCACAAAAGTTTGTGAAATACATATTTTACTTTTACTTTTGTAAACGTCTGCATGTATTTATTTAATGAAAAATTACTAAACCAATTGTTAAAAGTTTTGTGGGCAACACTAAAAGTTTGTATTTACAAAACTAGTTACGGTTAACAAAATTTGTTTGGGATTTTATACTTTAACTATAAGGAATGGCATAAAAAATTGTACTTTACAATATTAAAGTTATCTATATTGAATTATTTTGATTAATCAATAATTATTAATACATATATTACAATTAAATTTATTGAATATTTTTAAATATTGTAACGATATGTATAAATGTACAGCATAATGTGTTTTTGTAGAGCAAAATTTCCCTGGGGCTTATGTAAGTCAGAAACAAAAACAATACTTTTGTATAGTGTTGCTTCTTTTACACTTTTCTGTTTCATCCATGTACAAAACAAAATGCTTTTAATAATTTGACAGATCGGTCATTAGCCTTGTATAACAGCTGTTTGTCAAATAATTTAATATACCTACACGATATTCATGAACTTTATGTGATATTGAAACGAAGATAATAGTAATACCGATTTTACAGATTCTATGACGACAGTATAATCGCTACTCCACCATTTTAAAATATCCGTGCATTATAATAAAAAGGTATGTCATATTCACACTATTCTATCGTAAAAACTTCGCTAAACATTCACGACCTTTAGGTATTTTTACGACGAAAAACGTCACCTAAATTGTAACCTTAATTTTACGACCGTAGAGAGTATCGATTTTTATAATTTATAAAAATTAACACTCAATGCATGCTTATTTCATAAGTGCGTTATTATTCGCGTAATTTAGAGGTTATGTTCAGCGGTTCAGTGTATTGCAACGCTCAGTGTCTAATTTGTCATGCTATGAATTGAGTAGGTAAGAATTGCTTAGCCAAAAGGGTGGCGTATCGATATTAGTATTGTTCATACATAACCACAACATAACCTACTTTGTTAGTGTAAAAATTACCTTACATAGCTATCACCTCTTCTATACAGTTGCTAAGTTCAACACAAAAGTACTCAAGAAATGTTTGTTTGGTTTTGGCAAAGTTCTAACAACAACTCAACAACATTCATCGTCAACTTCTTTTCCCAACTTATTTTAGGAATCAATGATTTAATCACAAATACATACAGCAGCTTATCACATTTCGGTAAAAAAGTGATTTAAAAAATAACTGAATGTTTGCTTTCCACCACTTCATCCTTCGGAAGGATGAATATAGCTGACCCTGGGTCTCAGGAGGTTAAAAGGAAATGGATGTTTGTTTACCAGTGGCCATTAATCTCGCATGAGTTTCCCAAAAGTCATTTTAAATGTTTCTTTGTTACCAATGTAGCATTCTTTGTTACATACATTGTAAAACATATATTTTTTTAAGTCCTCTACATCTGCCTAGCTATTTCGTTTCACAGAGTTTGCTTACCTAACCTAAAGATTTACAGTTCCAGTTTTTTACAGTAGTACAAAAACATTTCGTAAGTAATTCATTTACATTTTTCTTAAATGATTTGTACAATTTTCCAGGAGTAATGTCAGACGATGCAGAGCAACAGGCCGAGGAAGTAGAGGTGCTGAAGTCTATCTATGAAGGAGATGAAAACTTCAAGCAAGTGGATGATAAAACTTATCAATACAAGGTACAGTACAGATTCTAAAGTTTTACCAGCGGAGTCTGCACGAAAAGCGCGCGCGTGTCGTGCGAATTATATCGTCACTGGAAAGGCAAAATTACGTAAGCGCCAAAAGGCCATTTCGAGAAAAAGCCGCGTAAAGTTTCATTTTTTCGTTTTTTTATCATAACTTTTTACCCAATTATCCAATTTAGATGATGTCAATGTAAGGTTACATTGTTTTTTAATTTTCTATGTCCAGGAATACATATCATAACAGTTGGATTGCTATTTTAGGATATAGTGGCGCTTACGTAAAAATGACTTCAGTTTACAGTAAAGCAAATTTACTTAACCGCCATCTGGTTAAAATATTATTTGGAAGCAAAATTACTTACAGCTCTTACGACAATGCATACGAGAAGGACAATATTTCTTTAAATATAATAATACTGTAATGTTAGCGGAGTAAAAGTTACTGTAACGACTTTTACATATCTGCTTTCATTATGTGAAAATTGCCTAAAAAGTGATCGATTGATTATGTCAGTTCACCAAAGATTCTTTAAAGTAAGTTTTTGTAATATCTTACATGGGTAAAAAGACGTAAGAGACAAATAATTCTGTACCGTCGGTGAAAAGTAATACAACTCGAGTTGTATCACTTTTGAGTTATTAGCACACACTTCATGTTCAAAAAATTCTCTTTCTTTCTGTCTAATTCTCGTAACTGTAGCTATTATAAATACGGAGATAATTTTTGTGTCTAGTGATATAAGTACTGTTTGTGAAGGATTCATGCTGTTATAACACGTGTAACATAATTCATCTTAACTTGCATTAAAGTGAAATGAAGATTTTCACTAAATATTTTGGTGTAAGTAAATGCAACTCAACATATATTAAAATACACGCAATCCTTGAATTCTCACAGTCCGTGTTTAATGATATAATTTTAGTTGTAACATCAAACACCAAATTTATTTTTTCGTGAAAAGTAATATAAATTAATATATATCAAAATATTTCAGAAAATACGATCTTAGATATCAATAACGTGTCGTGTATAATGATACATACAAGTTCGATTCCATGCGCCACCAGTGTGTATCCTAGGGTGACCTCCGCATAAACCTGTCTATGGGAAGACATTTTGTCTAGAACCACAGCAAACCATATCTGATCCGCATTGCGAATGGGTATAGGTTAAGTTAGTACTTCAGACCAAACCGTGTTTTTTCTCTTTCTGCTATAACCACCTTGTAGTACTTAATTACAGTACCTCAATAAGTTGTGGGTCCTGATCATGGCGTCGTTATCACCATGGCAGGGTTAGTCAAGAGGTATTTGAGATTTGTCATAACTGTCGTTAGTCTCCTTCCCTTAGCTCGAAGCATAGCTGTTTTACATAGTTTTCTTGATTACATGCAGGTTAGGCGATTTACACACGGCGCCGCGCACCGCCGCGGTGGGCGGTGAGGCGGTTCTCATGTCGCATTGGCCTGTATGAAATCCGTTGGTGCCTCGCACACGTACACCGCCCGACCGCGCGGTCGAGCGGTGCTCTCGCCGCCACCGCCCCTCCGCGCTGCCATCCGCGCGGAGGGGCGGCGCCTCGCACACGAGGAGCCACATAACCGCGCGGATTGTTGTGAGTGCAGGACGTGTTTATGCAATTTAAAAATGGATTTCGATGTTTATTTCGGAGATTGAAAGTCGCCCTGCTATTTGGGACATAAAAAGCGCACAATATAGTGACAGACTGCTTAAAATGAACCAATGGGAAGAAATTATTGCCAGTGTCTGTGATCAAACTGTCCAAAACCGCGTTAAATCCATCCGCGCGGATAGGCGCGTAAACCGCCTCAGCGCGCGGAGCACCGCTACGAAATCCGCTTCACCGTCGCCGTCCTCCGCGGCGGTGCGCGGTGCCGTGTGTGAATCGCCTTAAGCGGTGGCAGATTGAACGCTGCCTTCATTGCTAAGGAGGTTGTAGACGTGAAATAATGGCTCCAAATATTATCGAGCTCCAATTAATATGCAAGCCATTCAATACACGCTGGTTAGATCTTTTATGCAAGCGCCGGTAGTGGTATTTTTGAACCTACACAGCCGTAGATGACAGCTCGGCATCGGCAGCATCGGGATCTGCCACATCTTCTCAAGAGAAGATTACCAGTTTCTCAAACACGTTGAATGGTGTAAATTTGTCGAGCTTCCTCATTTTTATAAAGGGAATAACTGCTCTGAACTCTTGAGCACCACAAGTAATATTTGTTTTCTGTATTTTGATTACATAAGAGAGAATTACGCACAGGACTGTGAAAAATGGAAAGAGGAAGGGGAGGCCTTTGCCCAGCAGTGGGATCTTGTAGGATAGATTAGATTAGAATAAATAATTGGCAACACTACGGGCACAACCCCTTAACCTCTCATCTGCCGAGATACCAGACACAGATTTTACATTGTGTCTGGTCGAGATCCGCGTTCCGGCAGATGAGAGGTTAATTAAACCAGGTCACAAAGTTTATAAAAATCCCAGGAGGTATTTGAGCTTCTGAAAGGAGTTAGTTGGCTTACATAGTCAATAAAAGCACGCATAATGGACCACTTGTGTTTATGCGGAAAACTGAGCCCATTAAAATAACATTACATATGGGACATTCGAGTATTCATTGAGTCAAGTCAGGGGCCTATGGCGGCTCAGTTATAACCCTGACACCAGGGTTGATGGGGTTGGTAATTCACCTCACAATCCACACGATAGAAGAAGAAGAAGATGGGACATTTGCCCATACATGTTGTGCCGACCCCACCTAGAGTGAGATAAGGGCAGGAGGATGATGATGATATAGTGGGAAGTTTGCCCACTTCACAATAGTGGTCCATACGCGAGGATACGCTGAAAGTCCCCCACGTGTGCTTACGTGTAGAGTTTTGCGGAAACGAGCTCATTTAGCTTAACCATAACAGACCATGGTCCATGGTGGTCATGGTCATGGTCTGAGGATAGCCCTGTGTAACCTATAGGTTTGGAGGTGAACCAATGATCTTCATTTTCACTACCTATTCTCATCGTCAACATTGATTCGACTCCGTTTATCATTCTGTCAATGTTGCGGGCTACCATTAGACCGGGAATTTTGATAATTCGAAATATCGAATTTTACTTTACTTTAGGGGATTTTGATTGTGGAATGAGTTGTGATCTTTTAAATAGTTTCAGCAAGAAAGAAGTAACACTTACCGGTTTGTGTGATTTTGGTTTAAAAGTACGTAGGTACATCACCTTTATCTCCAGGACATACTGCCAGGCTAGCCCGAAACATTCCTAATGACTAGTCTTAATATGATTCCTCTTACCTTCATTTTTTAGGGGTGGAAATATTATCATAATTGAATTTGTAAGATTTTGACTGCAAAAATGAACCAAAAGTGGTTTTGATTAGGGGCGTAGTGTAGTGGACAAAATGTGTTTGTAGTGGGCAGCAGTGGTGGTTTTGACCGGTTATTTATGAGTTTTGAGAGTAAAATCATAACAAAAATATCTTATTATCGTCACCTTACACTATATATACGTGTACCATCTTTATATGTATTTATTATTAGAAATTCGT
Source organism: Pectinophora gossypiella (assembly GCF_024362695.1). NCBI lineage: Eukaryota > Metazoa > Arthropoda > Insecta > Lepidoptera > Gelechiidae > Pectinophora > Pectinophora gossypiella. The sequence goes on from NC_065409.1 coordinate 16,323,879, forward strand.
AAAAATATGTATCATTTTACACAATAAAACCGAAAAAATAAGTCATGTTAAACCACTTGACACAAATTCGTTATAGTTTATCGTTTGTGTCAATTGATATAAGTTACGTTTCTTTACTTTTTAAAGAAAATAAATAGAATTTTGCCTTTCTACAACATTATGAAATAAACTTTCTTCCAAGACATTTTGTTTTTTGTAGAATAAGACTGTAAAATTAATAATTGAAATATGATATATCAACGATGACTTTTTTATAGTTATGTGTGTAAAAAGGTATAAGTAGACTTGTATCAATTTACACAATATAAAAGTTGGTGTCAACTGATACATGTAATTTATTTTGATCCTCTACCATTTCTGTTTAGGTTCTAAATATAACTAAATATTAGAAAAGAAACCTTCCATCATCACCTATCGACACATCTAACTTCTGTTCCATTATTCCTTATAAGTCACGAGCTAGAATATTTTTAACTTTAAACTCGATTTTCTCAAAACTTGAATTTTGGACTTGTATTACTTTTCACCGACGGTACAGAATTATTCTCAATACCTCCTTAAATTACTTATTACTTCAATTGATTTATAAAAATAGCTATTAAAATACTGAAGTGCCAGACATAAAGTTACATAAAATATAAGTAATAGCGTACAAACCGTTATCTGTATGTAAAAGTTTCTTATCACTTTCAAGGACAGAACGTATACGGACGTTCCGATTCCAAGGTGTCATACTACCTATTATGAACCACCAATGACCCATGGTCTCTGTCTGTGAAAGGGTTAAACGGTTTTAATTAGCTAAACCCGTACGGTATTTATTTGTATCAAAATTAGAAATTGCAATTTAAGTACCTTCCTGTTGTCAGATTGATCTGAAATTTGGTACACACCTTTAATTCCGATGTCAATACAATATAATAAAATCAATAACATTATAAATCTAAGATGGCCGCCGGTACAAAATGGGGATTACATATTTTTCCACAACCCCCTCAATATGGGTATCAAATAAAAGAGCTACACAAGTAGAATACTGTGATTATGTCAAAATTTAAAATCCAAGATGGCCGCCGTTCCAAAATAGCGGACTAGGTACATAATATTTTTCCACAACCCCCTCAATATGGGTATCAAATGATAGGACTACACTAGTAGAATACTGTCATTATGTCAAAATTTCCAATCCAAGATGGACGATATTACAAAATGGCTGAAAGAAGGATGTTGCCCTTAATTTTGTCATTGGCATCCACCGTCCATAAAATGCAGGGCAGCACAGTCGACCATGCAGTAGTATATTTGGGCTCAAAATTGTTTGAATTAGGACAAGCATACGTGGCTCTAAGTCGAGTCAAGTCTCTGGAAGGGTCAAGTCTTTTTAATTCCTCAATAATTTCTAATTCCTCAATAATTCCTCTTATTGTTTTTCAAAGTATTTACCACGAAGTTTAATACACTTTTCCATTCGCTCGAACCAGATATTATAACATTTATTCCACTCCAAAGTAGAGGTGTTCATAATGGTTGACTTGAAAGCGTTGGCCGCTTCTTCACCGCACTGGAACCTTTGACCGCGAAGTTTTTTTTTTTTTAATTTTAGAAAATGTAAAGAAATCATTGGAGCTTAGGTCAGGACTATATGGAGGATGGTCAAGGATTTCTACGTTTTCCTGCTTCAAATAATCGTTTGACGAGCGGTGTGTGAGCTTGCGTTGTCATGGTGCAGCATCCTGCACCCCTGCGCATCATCATGCGTCGCTTTGGGTTAGATTTTCGAAGTTCGGCGATGACTTGTGGTAAACAAATTGTGGTATACCAATCCGCATTAACCGTCCTACGATCTTCAAGTGCAATTGTCGCAACATGACCGATTTTCTCCACGAAGGTAGCCACCATCTTCTTTGAAGTGCTTCGAGAGCAAACAACTTTAGTCGGCTTTGACTCGTTTTGAAGACCCAAACTGTGGATTGTTGTTTGGAATCAGGATACGTCACCACTGATGATGTCGTACACGTGATTTGACTCTCCTCGGTTGAACCTCTGAAGAGTTTTCTTACACCATCTTACGCGGGCCGCCTTATGATCGTCAGAAAATGCGGGATGCAACGGCAAACTAGTTTTCTCACACCAAGTGCCTCATTCAATATCATTTGAATGGTTGTCCCTGAAATGCCTAATAACGCCTCTATCTCTCGGTATGTCACATGACGATTTTTGAGGATTAGTTGTCTCACAGCAACGATATTATCTTCAGTGAAGGCGGATGTCCACGCTCGAATTCTAAATACCAGCGTTCGATGGTCCGCAGACATGGCACTTCATCGTGGCATAGAGATTTTAACTTTTTGAAACACTGAAGTCGCGGTAGGCCTCTTCGAAAGTTATAGAAAATTTTCCTTTGTAAGATTCATTTTCGGAAGTGACCTGACAGATTCAAACCAACGCTGTGACTAAACAATTGCATTAATCCTAATGCTTTCAACTGTTTTGATATTCGAAATTCCAACAAATTTGAATTTTTAGTTCTCAATTCAAAATTGGCCCTAAATATGCAAACGACAGAACTTAAAAAGTATAACAAAGTCGCTTTTTCTGTCCCTATATCCTTATGTACGCTTAAATCTTTAACATTACGCAATGGATTTTGATGCAGTTTTCTTTAATATATAGAGTGATTCAAGAGGAAAGTTTATATATATAATAACATCCAATAAATAGTGGAGAAATACTGTTATATTTTAAAATTTTAATGTGATGTCGTAAATAATTTCCTTTTTCCTCAGCATTGCACCCGAGCGAAGCCGGGCGGGTCGCTAATAAATTATAAAATCAATTCTAAAATAGTTTTACTTTTAGATCTATTGTTAAAAAATAACTTCCTGGGAAACTTACTGCTAGCCCACAAACTTGCTTAATAACAGCATAAAAATGCGAAGTCAAATTTACGTACACGCCTTATTTATTCTAAATACCGTAAGTCAAAATTACTTATTCGCCATTCACTGCATAAACATGCTAAGACATTTTTTCTTATACGCCTTACTTATTTTAAAAGCTGTAAATAAAAATGACTTATACATAATTTAATTTTTATTTTCAGTAGTCCAAAATTACTAATAAAATGATACTTTTCAAACTATAGAATGCCAAATTTACTTAAAGTTAATATGTAGTTATTATATAGGAACACAATATTACTTATACACCAGTCACGAAAAAAACACCAAAATCTTGTCGTTTAAGAAACTGAAACTGAAAAAAATCAACTTTTTTTAAATTTACGTAAGCGCCAAAAAAGTGCTCGTATCACAATGCTACCCAGACAGATCGACGCAGAATGAAACGCTGATTCCGAATATATAAAAAACCCAAAATACCTATTTTGGCGCTTACGTAATTTTGCCTTTCCAGTGACGATATCGAGGGCTTCAACCAATATTTGAATTCAACCAATTTGAATTTGAATAGAGGTAGTGAATGCTATCTATGGTAGATAGACGTCATATGGCCATTGGTCAAAGCTCTCGATATTATTCGCACCGCGCGCGAAACGAATGTCATGGCACGAGGGCAGAATTTTTTTCTTTTTTTCTGGTGGTTTTATCTTGCGATCAGTCTCATTGACTATAAACAAATGAGTTGGGTTTATATGGCATGAAGGACACTACTCCCAGCGAAGTCGGTCCTTTCTTTGAAGTAGTCATTCGGCCTGACTGTCCTTATCGAAAATGTCTAGTTTCTTTTTAGACGACGTATAGTTTCTGGAATAGTTAGTTGCCCCACAAGCTGATTTGGGTGCAGAAATATAAAAAACCTTTTCTTTTTTTGAACCTGTTATCGTTTACTGTGACATACGGGGCTCGGACAACAGATTGAATATAATGATTATGTGTAATTTTTTTTGTTCTTTTTCTACAGTATGTAGACGGAGAGAAGTCATTTATCCTGGAGATCTCATGGCCGCCCACTTATCCCACGGAGAAACCTAATTTTAATGTTGATATATTCTACAATCAGAATTTGTAAGTAATACAATTTGTTTCTTAAAAAAGCTGATCTGTAATGAAACAGAACTAAAACATATTATATAATGTATAATGTTAAATAACCTTTTTATAATGTTTCAACCATACTATTCCTTTCTTGTCGTTCCCTCACTGCTGAGGATCATGATTGTATGTTATCTTCCTCCACTGGGTTTGGTCCTGTGCCACATGAATAGCTCCTTGTACAGTCATGAGCAATATAATGTACCCACTGTGAGACTTACAGTTCAATTTGCCAAACAAGTTAATGTGACATGGTAGCAAAGTGTATACATATTAATGCTCGTGACCGTACAGGGCCCCCTGTACCTGCACCTGTATCTGCTTGATCTGGTCCACCCAGCTAGTCGGTGCTCTTCCTCTAGCACGCTTAACCCTCAATCTGGCCCAGAATTTGTTTCTCTAGGCAGTGCGATGGGGATCGCATTATCTGCTTAAAGAAACTCAAGACTCTCCTGGTGGTAAGCAGACGTTTGGTGACCTTAATCTCATTGAGAATGGAGACATTGGTTCTCATGGGTGTCCATGGAACGCAGCAACTACTATGCAGTAGCTTTCTCACACCATACTATAATAGTGTCTTTATAGAAGTCAAAAGCAAGTCATAAAAATAAAATAAAATATGGTGCAATCTTTAACCTTTCTTTAGGCCCAAAAGAGGAAGCGACGCTGGTCGCTTACCTAAAATGATACCTATACACCACAAGAAGTGCTTATTATCTAAAGGTGATAGATTGCGCGCAAAAGGAAAAAAAACCTTTCTTTACAAAAATCCCCGTCCCCGGTATTTATCCCCGTTATCTCAGCGTGTGTGTTTTTTTTTGTTATACTTTTTTTTCTTATTTATATAATCGGTCCGAGGACCATAAGCAGGTCTATTCCTTCATTTCATCAGTCGGGTGTGTTATAATACTTAATAAATAAATAATTATTTTATCATTACAGAATACCCGCTGTGAAAGAAAAGATCCTTTCATTAGTGGACTTGGAGGCGAACCAATGGCTCGGGTGCGCGATGACGTACACGCTGTTTGAGTGTCTGAAGGAGAAGACATCGGAGATACTCGCGGAGCAGACAGAGGAAGCTATCGTTGAGAGAGTGGAGAAAATTGCTATCACCGATCCGGTAGGATTTTATTTTACACAGGGTGTTAGTGACACCGTAACGAAAACTTTCGAGGGATGATTCCGACCGTGATTCTGGCTTGATATCAAGTGGACAGATGCGTATATAAGCCTAGCCCGATGATACGGTACTGGATCAAAGTACATCGGGAATCAAATAAAAAATGATCGCACCACATTTATTTTGTGTTGTTTTAATTTTTTTTGTGTTATAGACGGTAGGTACTATTGTACCTTTAAGTAATTTGTATTATACAATTATATTTATAATGTAATCATTGGGTTTTTACCTTTAATAAAAACATTTTATTATTATTATTATTTATAAGGCGAAGGCTGGCAGAGGAAGGCCTAGAAGGACGCACATTGACCAAATTGGGGATGTCCTTAGAAAAAGTTCAGTACGATCTACTATGAACCGGCGTGCGTGTGAATCGATTGATGAATGATTTTTTTTCTTCTTTGAGTTATATCTGCAATCAGTAAACATCCGTTACTATGAGCAGGTGAGCTGAAGGGGAACTTGGCTTGGAGTCATATCCACTGACATATCCTCAGCAATTAGCAACCTGATTCAATAATGAGGTGATTCAGAAACTTGATGAATGTGGAGGAAGCAAGAGAAGTGTGTCAGGATTGAAGCGTGAGTTCATGTACAGTCATGAGCAATATAATGTACTTTAAGACTCTGTCGCACTAGCATATTTGACATTTAGTGAGACTTACAGTTCAATTTGTCAAAAAAGTTAATGTGACATGGTACCAAAGTCCATATTAATGCTCGTGACCGTATGTATGTGAAATAATTGTCCAATTTGTTTCAGACGGAATCATCTAAGAAACCAGAGAGGAAAGAGCAGTTAACGAAAGCCCAGAAGCGTCGTGCGTGGGACAAAGCCGAGTTGGGTCGAGGTGGGGAGAAGCCCCGTGGGTGGGATTGGGTGGACATCGTCAAACACCTCTCCCAAGCGCCCCACCATCCCTCATGACACTTGCAAGGGTAGCATAGACATGGAGGGGATATTACCTCTTTAACTTTATAGAATTTTCCAAATGTTTAATATACAATACTTATCTATCATATACATCTTAGAACTTCGTCATAGGATAAAGAATAATACCACGTTTAGAACGCGAACTCTGCCCCGCGCCATTTCGTGTCGGGCGTCGATCTCACCCCCTTGGAGTCTTACTGTAAGCTCTGAAAGGCCGTAAACTGCTTAGGAGGAAGGGGGAGCGCGCTATGACTCTGTCTCGCTCACTCTTACGTGTTAGGAAGCAAGAATGAGGTGTTTATCGTCGCTGATTTCGCGAACTGACGTATGTGCAATTTTTGGCTAAACTGATGACCTTTTACAATTATCAATAAGACACAAAACACTGTAGCAAAAAATGCACATACGTCAGTTAGCAAAGTCAGCCACGTTATGTAGGGTCTGGGAGTGTGACTTCGTATCAAGAGTAGATGGTAGTTGTCTTCTGTTTCCTCGTTACTCTGCTCACCCCATTAGGGATAACGAGCGTAAGTTTGTGTATGTATGTATAATATCCTCGTAAGGCCCGGATTTTGCAGACACAATAGTTAAACAATGGGATTTGGATTTTAAAAGGACTTTGGGCCTTACGACTTTAAAGACCAGTGGTTCCGAAATTGATTTTCACACTTATCCTACGAGACAGAATAAAATCCCACGTACATTCATTTATAAGCAATATCATATACGCACTTTAGAACTCTGTCGCATTAACATATTTGACATTTAGTGAGAGTTACGGTTCAATTTAACAAAAAAGATAATGTGGCATGGTATTAAAGTGCATGTATACATATTTGTGTGGTTATCTAATGTTTTATACGTATTGTGTTCAGGTAGGTAATGAATAATGTTTAATGTAGTTTGGAAAATTCTGTAGAATCATCGTTAGAGGAGAGTTGGTTAATATTACCATATAGATAAAAAAAACACGGCAAACATTTGAAGAATATTGAATATCAAATACAATAATCAGCACTCATCGGATAACCACTAACTTAAAGGTTTAAAACTAGCCCCATCTCTCTTGCACTTAGGGGCCGTCCATTAGTCATGCGAGGCTCGAGAGGAGGGAGGGGTCCATGAAAAATCACGAAATATCATAAGGGGGGGGGGGTAGTAATATATAACATAAACAGCCTATATACGTCCCACTGCTGGGCACAGGCCTCCCCTCAATCAACCGGAGGGGGTATGCAGCATACTCCACCACGCTGCTCCAATGCGGGTTGGTGGAGGTGTTTTTACGGCTAATAGCCGGGACCAACGGCTTAACGTGCCCTCCGAAGTACGGAATCATCTTACTTTCTCGGACAATCAGGTGATTCAAGCCTGAAAAGTCCTTACCAAACAAAGGACAGTCTCACAAAGTGATTTCGACAATGTCCCCATCGGGAATCGAACCCGGACCTCCAGATCGTGAGCCTGACGCTCTAACCACTAGACCACGGAGGCTGTTATAGTAATATATCACGAGTATTTATTTTTTCGGCAAACGCGGCGTTTAGTGCAATTATTTTGGTAGGTACTAAAAATACACGTTATATAGGATGGGGGGTAGTCTTGAACCTCATCATATATCACGGGGTTTGTTTAAAATGCCAAAAAAAAACATCACATGATTGATGGACGGCCCTTTTTTTTTTTTGTTATGGCAATGGGTCGCTTAGGAATACGACCATTCTGCCAGTGTCGAAGTGATCAGAAAACAAACTGAAAAAATTTGACAGGTTGAATAATTTTAAACTGTAGGTAGAGAGCTAAACCTCGAGTTAACCTGCAACAAGACAAAACAGGACGTCACAAAACGTTTATCACAGTTTAATATTGTATTTACATATATATTTACAAATTAGTCTAATTAGAGGGGAGTTAGTGTACAAGAGGAGGGATTTAACATTTATAGGTTTGGGTATTTCAGGAGGGAGAATATCGTAAAGGGAGACTGGTCTAAGAGAGCAGTTGAACAGAACATGATCAGTCGTTCCGTCTTCGATGCCGCATTCACAAATAGACGAGTCCCGGATTCGGAGTTTATTTAGGTGAACGGGGGTACAGGAGTGACCCAATCGGAGCCTGCAGATTACCGAAGTGGACCGTTTATATTGTAAGTGAAGGATAGCAGTAGTTTGACAGCTGTCAAACTAAAATTAGGTTATGTTAGTGCTGCCTGAATTCGAGTTTAATTATAATACTTATCTGTTTATCGTAATGTGAAAACCTTTTACTGGAGCTTCGATAGGGTATTGAGTAAACTACTTAGAATGAGGGAGTTTCCAGGCTTCGTTTCCCAAAAAATATACCTCTAGATGGCGCTGTAAACATTTGTCTTCGTTTATGCATCTTTTATCTTTTTGTATACAAAAGATGACCCTTTTTATTACACCCCGGTACAATACATCTTCCACCCATTATTATTCTGATCAAAATAAAGAGAAGCAATATAGGTAGCAACATACCCCTTCGTAAACTTAATTCACCTGAGCTAATTCACCTAGGTGCATTAAACAAACTTTTAGATACATAATATAGCATAATCCGGAGTAAAACATCAGTAAGTAAATAAAAACTACATAACCAGTAGTTGCACTCTCCGTTTTGCGTTAAGGATACCAAACTGCTGTATAAGCCAAATATCAAGCAACAATTATTTGTATATGTGCTTCTTCTACGGTCACGAGTACTAATATGTATACACTTTGAAACCGAGTCACATTAACTTTTTTGACAAATTAAACCGTAAGTCTCATTAAATGTCAAATATATATAGATAGTGCGACAGGGTTCTAAAGTGGGTACATGATATTGCTTATGACTGTACCTACCCGAGTAATGAGAAAATAGGTAATTGTCACGTTAAATCTGGACAGCGCCATCTATATTATTTTTGGGGAACGTAGCCTGCTAAGTGCCTCATTATTATGAATGTTTTTCCTACAAGCCTGCTTAGAAACTTTGCAAGTAATGAAATGGTTGATAATTATGCTTATGTACCTTGTTATTAATCTTGTCACCATGCCAAGCCATGTTGTTGCCAAGGGGCCTTTGGCGGCTCAATAATAACCCTGACAACAGGGTTGATGAGGTTGGTAATTCACCTCACAACCTACACGATAGAAGAAGAATCTTGTCACCAACTCTCCAATTTCTACATAATATAATATACCTATATTGATGTAAATAATGTTCAATTAGTTACATTATATTCGTATTTACCACAGAAAGTTTATATTTAGGTACTGTATTTGTAAAAAAAAATAGTATTTTGTAATATTCTTAGATTAAGGCTGCTTTCACACTAGCGGGTTTTCTCGGTGGGACGATAACGCAGCACGCACGCCGCGATTTCGTCATAGGGTAGTTTCCTAGGTCAAAGATAAATTATAAAAATCTGATTACTAAATAAACACAGATGTAAAAGTGACAAAAACGTTTTCTTTTTTCTATTTAACTTACTTATTCATAAAGAAAAATCTAACAATAAGTGCGTCATTTTTGTCACGTTTTTCTACGACGTCACATGTTGCTTTTTCGTACAAATCCCATGGTATTGTGCTCAATAAAGTATTTTATCTATCTATCTATCTATCTATCTAATATCGTGTTTTGACGTTTAGTCAAATAATTTGATTTGACTAATTGGAAACTACCCTACTTTCATACTGCATTGGGTACGCGACACACGCTGCGGTTAGAAAACGCCGAGAAAAACGCTAGTGTGACCGAAGCCTTATATAACTTTAGTCTAAATATGCTTATTTTCGGCGTTATAATACAATGAGTTATGTTATGAATTCTAAAGCATAAATTATCGACCTTGTATTGGCTTATGTAAATTGATTATTTACTTAAGTATTTATCTATCCTATTTAATAAAAATATATTAAATTGTTTCTTTGTACAAGTATTTGGGTCTATTGTTTCATTGTTAATGCGTTCCAGAGTAGTTCATAGCAAAAGGCAAGATACTACGGATGACTGTCGGCCATATATCACGTTGGTCTAATAGAAAGCTTCGTGAAGTGTGGGTACTTACTTCATCTTGCGATGGATGTACCTACGTTTGGGATATAGTAAGCTTATGTTTTTTTTTGTTTTGAAACTCGGGGGGGGGGGGGTAATTATAAATAATGGTTCATCTTTTCCATATCTAAACCCAAGTGTGCCTGCAAATTGTGTCATAGAATAAACAGTAATATCTACTACGCATACTTAGAAGGGACACTCTGCCGTTGGTCCCGGTTACCAAAAGCGTTTTGCGTTCGGCTCACGATCAGGAGGTCCCGGGTTCAAATCCCGGTGTGGACATATCACGAAAATCACTTTGTGATCCCTAGTTTGGTTAGGACGTTACAGGCGATCACCTGATTGTCCGAAAGTAAGATGATCCGTGCTTCAGAAGGCACGTTAAGCCGTTGGTCCCGGTTACTAGTTACTGATGTAAGTAAGTAGTCGTTATATGAGCCATGTCAGGGGCCTTTGGCGGCTCAATAATAACCCTGACACCAGGGTTGATGACGTTGGTAATTCACCTCACCATAGAAGAAGAAGGGACACTTCGCCCCGGACCAATACGGACTTGAACGCCTGTATTGCTTGCTCTATGGCTTGACACGAGATTGATATGCAACCGCGCGGTGTACGGCGCGAATTATATCGAGGGCTTCTACCGATAGCCGTCTGGCGTTTATCTGCATAGATAGCGTTCGCTGCGCCTATTGGCCGAAGTCGTATTTGCGGGATTTTATTTTTCTTTCCTAGCCGCTGGATAGATGGCGCTGACGAAACGTTAATTTATCGTTTATCTTCGATGAAAGTTTGAAAACATAAAACGTATATGTGACAAGAATTATTATGTCCTAAAAATAAACAAAAACAAGGAAAAATAAATCAATATCTTATTAGTTACTAACTGGTTAAGCGCCATCTACCGAGTTATTGAGAACTATTATTATTTTTTAATTATAAAAAAGAAAATCTCCCATTCGCGCCACGCGCGGCGCGACTGCTGTGCCGCAAGGTTTTTTTTATAGATTTTCAAAAACATTCAACCTCTTTAAAACATTTGAATGCTCCCAAACTGCGTCAAAGTCACAACGTCAGTGTCAAGATTTCTACAAAACTTTTACCAAAACGTGTTAAAACCTAAAAACATCTGAATCAAAAGCGTCGAATGCATAATGATTTTCACGAAGCAAGAATGGTACACGCCGGCCGAAGTTGCGATACATGATAAAGCGAGTGACTGCTGGGTGACTCTCAATGGAAAGGTGAATAGACACCTAGTACTACACCCCGGACACTTCATACAAAACACCTCGCTTTACACAGACACTGCACATTGTCGTTCTCGTACGGTCACGAGCATTAATATGTATACACTTTGGTACCATGTCACATTAACTTTTTTGACAAATTGACCTGTTAGTCTCACTAAATGTCAAATATGTTAGTGCGACAGAGAGTGGGTACATTATATTGCTCATGACTGTACACACGCCATATGATTGAAGACTAAAGTAAGACCGAGGGAGTGAGGTAAACCTAGCTCAGCCGCTGGTGGGGAGCGGAGAGTTGCCGTTCTATACGTAGTATTATTCCTTATTCTATGCTATTAGGTACATCAGTAAGTAGTAATCGGGACCAACGGCTTAACCTGCCTTCCGAAGCACAGATCTTACTTCTCGGACAGTCGGGTGATCAACGTGCAATGTCTTAAGAACCGGGATTCGAATTTGGGACTTTGGGATGTATAGATAATATTTTATGTTACTATTCGAGATGTACCTCTTCCCAGCAGTGCGATGTAGTTTACATAATAGTAACATATTATCTATACACCCCAAAGTCCCGAATTCGAATCCCATATCACAAAAATAACTTTGTGAGCCCTGGTTTTCTTAGGACATTGCAGGCTGATCACCCGACTGTCCGAAAAGTAAGAAGATCCTTGCCTCGGAAGGCACGTTAAGCCGTTGGTCCCGATTACTACTTACTTATGTAAGGACATAGTCTTTCATGAGTCATGACAGGGACCTATGGCGGCTCAATAATAACCCTGATACCAGGGTTGGTTGGTAATCCACCGCACAACGCACACAATAGGAAAAGACCTATTACATCAATGCATCCCGAACACTCCATACAAAAATCTTATTCCAACGCGAGCGAGAGAGTCTGTGCGCTATTTCCCTTACTCATTAGTGGCTTACGGCTATTTATAAAGACCCAGAAGGAGTGAAGAGGGCCTCCATTACGAATTGGTGCGGGGCGCGGATTTACCGTTCATCATCATCTATACTTATAATAAATCTGTAGAGAGGTCAATTCTGTACATTAAATATTTTTTCAAAATAACTATCAGGGGGTGATAAGTGATCGATACTGATGCCAAAAATGCAATCAGTAAAATTTTTGTCTGTCTGTCTGTCTGTCTGTCTGTCTGTCTGTCTGTCTGTATGTTCCTTATAGAAACAAAAACTACTGGACGGATTTTAATGAAACTTGGTACAATTATTCTTCACACTCCTGGACAGGTCATAGTATACTTTTCATCACGCTACAATCAATAGGAGCAGAGTAGTGAAGGGAAATCCTTTTGTATGAAAAATCTAAACCACTCAAGTTAGACGTTTGAAATTTGGCATGCAGGTACCTTAGATACCGTAGAGGTGCACTAAGAAAGGAATTCCCGAAATTCCTACGGGAACGGGAATTAGCGGGAAAATCCTTTTGTATGAAAAATCTAAACCACTCAAGTTAGACTTTTGAAATTTGGCATGCAGGTACCTTAGATAACGTAGAGGTGCACTAAGAAAGGAATTCCCGAAATTCCCACGGGAACGGGAATTAGCGGAAAAATATTTTTGTATGAAAAATCTAAACCATTCAAGTTAGATGTTTGAAATTTGTCATGCAGGTACCTTAGATACCGTAGAGGTGTTCTAAGAAAGGAATTCCCGAAATTCCCACGGGAACGGGAATTAGCGGGAAAATCCTTTTGTATGAAAAATCTAAACCACTCAAGTTAGACGTTTGAAATTTGGAATGCAGGTACCATAGGTACCGTAGAGGTGCACTAAGAAAGGAATTCCCAAAATTCTCACGGGAACGGGAATTAGCGGGAAATACCTTTTGTATGAAAAATCTAAACCACTCAAGTTAGACATTTGAAATTTAGCATGCAGATACCTTAGGTACCGTGGAGGTGCACTAAGAAAGGAATTCCTGAAATTCTCACGAGAACGGGAATTAGCGGGAAAATCCTTTTGTATGAAAAATCTAAACCATTCAAGTTAGACGTTTGAAATTTGTCATGCAGGTACCTTAGATACCGTGGAGGTGCACTAAGAAAGGAATTCCCGAAATTCCCACGGGAACGGGAATTAACGGGAAAATCCTTTTGTATGAAAAATCTAAACCATTCAAGTAAGATGTTTAAAATTTGGCACGCAGGTACCTTAGACACCGTAGAGGTGTACTAAGAAAGGAATTCCCGAAATTCCCACGGGAACGGGAATTAGCGGGAAAATCCTTTTGTATGAAAAATCTAAACCACTCAAGTTAGACGTTTGAAATTTGGCATGCAGGTACTTTAGTAAACTTAAAGCTTAGTTGCAACAGGATATTACAAAATTCCCACGGGAACGGTAGTTAGCGGGAAAAAACATTTGTATGAAAAAATCAAATCTAAATAAAAGGAGAAACTGACTGACTCAGTGACTGACATATCAACGCATAGCCTGAACGGCTAAATGTAGGCATTTGAAATTTGGAAGGGACATAGCTTAGGTACCGTAGAGGTGCACTAAGAAAGGAATTCCCGGAATTCCCACGGGAACGGAAATTAGCGGGTAAATCCTTTTGTATGAAAAATCTAAACCGCTTAAGCTTCATTTGGCATGCAGGTACCTTAGTTAACTTAAACCTTAGTTGCAACAGGATATTGCAAAATTCCCACGGAAACGGGAGTTAGCGGGAAAAAAACATTTGTATGAAAAAATCGAAACCGCGTAAGATAGATGTTTTCAATTCAATTCAATTAAATTATTTATTGCATTCCATGTAGTACAATGGGGTGTTACATAGGCATAGGAACTAAAACATGGACCCTGTAGGGCACAGCAACGTTGAAGGGAAGAGAGGAAGTGTGTATTAAAATTAAAACTCAATGAACAATCAATTAAAAAAAAATCAATTCAATCAATTGATTCAATCTAGCATGCATGCATACCTTAGTAAATATAAAGTTTATTTTTGGCTGTATTTTGAAAAATGGGAGTTATTGGGAAAAAAATTGTATGAAAAAATCTAAACTGCATAAGTTAGATGCTTGAAATTTGATATGCACTCCCACACACACAAAGATCTCTCTCTTATATAACACGCCACGCGGACGAAGTCGCGGGCAAAAGCTAGTCATCAATATATTACTTACTTACTTACTTACTATCATTTAAGAGCCACGCTCTTGTCGGTGCAGCATTCTCCATGCTACTTTTTTAGGGAAAAATAGGGCAGTGGTAATTCCCTTTCGCTTTCCGCCCCGCAGTACTCTGTCTGACGCAAGAGGGATGGCGCCCAGAGTAGTCTATTACAAAGCCATACTAGGACTCCTGACCTGGATTTACCGTTACGTGAATCATGTCGGGGCCTTCGGCTGCACAATAATAACCCTGACACCAGGGTTGAGAAGAAGAATACTTTTTTATAAATATCGACAAAGGGATTGTTTCCTTTCTAACTTAATGGGCCATTTTGTGGACTATGGCGAGCTAATCACCTATCGCCATATCCATCTTGGGACAGCGCACCAAGAGTGGCTGCAAGTCACCTTGATTACTTGTATCACTGACCACCCCATTTGGGACTACAAGCGTTTACATAAGTATTAGTAACGGTGCTGCCATTCAAAGGTATACAACCTAACACCCTGGTTGGAGCAGCAGTTCAGACTATGCAGATGTACCAAGAGCTGCTCGTGTCCTGTCAAGAACTGGTTCTGCGGGGATGACTGTGTGGAATACTGTAACTGCTTCAAGCGGGGGTTCTTCTACTGCGATGGGAAGCGGGTATGATATTTTTGTTAAGTACTTATTTGCTTTCGTCTAAATAAATATAGATGGCGATGTTCAGTTTTTTCTTCGTTTAACCTTCTAATTTCATGGTTAACAGACATATGCATCATATGCATAAGATATCGGCTGATTGGCGAATCGCGCAAACCGCTGGGACTAGAAAGTTTGCACAAAGTTGAAAATGAGGTGATATTCGCGGGCCACAGTTAATAAGCAAATAAAGCATCATCGTCTTTGTTTTTAGGTATAAATGATAACCCTTTTTATTACACCTAGGTACAATTACATCATCCACCCTTTAATATTCTGATCAAAATAAAGAGAAGCAATATAGGTAGCAAATATATAGATATGTGATCCAAATATCAAGCAACTATTATTTTTATATTATGCTTCTGCCATTAAGTGCATAGTATGTTGAGGAGCTCGGTGGCGCAGCGGTAAACGCGCTCGGTCTGCGATTGTTGAAGTTAAGCAACTTTCGCAAAGGCCGGTCATAGGATGGGTGACCACAAAAAAAAATTCATCTCGGGCTCCTCCGTGCTTCGGAAGGCACGTTAAGCCGTTGGTCCCGGCTGCATTAGCAGTCGTTAATAACCATCAATCCGCACTGGGCCCGCGTGGTTTAAGGCCCGATCTCCCTATCCATCCATAGGGAAGGCCCGTGCCCCAGCAGTGGGGACGTTAATGGGCTGATGATGATGATGATGATGTACACTAATAATGAGAAAAAATGAATAATCACGTTTAAACTGAACATCTAAGTAAGTATATTGTTTTTGATGAACGTAGCATGGGAAGTTCCTCGTATTAGTGGCAAAGGAGATTTGATTAATATTTTTAACAGTTTGTAGACGATTACTCACGCTAACTTTTTTTCTTTGTTCTCGAGGGGAAATGCTTATCGCATACCCTCCCACCGCGGGGGCATCGAGAGTTTTATGTCGGGCCCACACCGACTACAACCCCCCGGTGTCCGTATCACCGCCGTTATGCCAAGCTAGGGGGACGCTTTCGCATTCTTCCGCGGCTTGGCGGCGATTGCCCATGGTTTGGGCACCATCTCGAGGGGGGACAAGTGCCCCCTACTCACGCTAACCTAACCTAACTTAACCTAACCTGTGCTCCTAACGTTCTTAAAGGTGCTAAATGAAACATCTTCAATAAAAAGAAAAACATAATTAATATCACGCTCATAATCCCTAACAGTCATACCTTCATAAGCACTTCATCCAAACCCAATTTCTTCTCCAAAAACAGCTAGCGATGACAATAGTCGCGTACGCCGGCAAGGATGTCAGCCACTGGTTCCACGCTGAGGAGTGGGTTAAGTACACCCACCCCATCACCGGCACCACCACCACATACCTGCCCCACGGGCACGGCATAAGGCAGCCAGTGGTACCATCCACCAGGTGGCGCCCCTTCTACCAGCCGTGGTGGACGGATGAGTCTTTGGTGGTAGGCAAAGCGACGGCTAAGACCAGGCCGATTCGAATCACTAATACGATAACTGGTTAGTTTTGGACAAAATTTATTAACTATACTAAGATACTATAAACATCAGCAGCCTATATTCTTACGTCCCACTGCTGGGCACTGCCCACGGGTGTGCTGCGCAGGTTAGTATAATTGAGCCTTCTATCGTGTGGGTTGTGAGGTGGAGTACCAACCTCATCAACCCTGGTATCAGGGTTACTATCGAGCCGCCAAAGGCCCCTGGCTTGGCTCATGTAACGACTACTTATTTACATCAGTAAGTAGTAACCGGGACCAACTGCTTCACGTGGCATCCGAAGCACGGATCATATTACTTTCGGAGAATCTGGTGATCAGCCAGTAATGTCCTAACGAAACTAGGGACCACAAAGTATTTTTTGTGATAATTATGTTCCCACCGGGAATCGAACCTGGGACCTGCGGATCGTGAGCCTAACGCTCAACCCCTTGTCCACGGTGTATAATTGACTATCAACACATAAGTAACTCGTCAACTCGCGTCTTATGCGAATTTGCGAATGCGAAGGAGCTCTAACGCCCGATTCTGGACAGTTAATGAAGGCAAAAAAAGCCAAAGAGTCCTGTTGACCCCGCTGGGGTCTACTCCGCTCGGCCAGTAAAGGAAAGACTCGCGGGGTCTCAAATCGTCACTCACCAACAGCTTGTTTGTCAAACCAAAATCAAATACCCTTTATTCATCCAGGGCCTTATTTATAATTGTTACTTGTTTGTTGTACTGAATAAACTTTCTTTCTTTCTTTCTTTCTTTCTTTCATCATCAGGTTCAACAGTTACCCTTGAAGTGTGCTCAGAAGAGACCCTCTACCAAGTGATGATGCGCTACCTACCCCACAACCGCCACCTGCACTCATACACCTGGCGTTACCTGGGCAAGCCTCTCTGCCTGAACAAGACCTTGGCTGAGAACGGCATCCCTGATGAGAGGGAGAGGTTCAATGATGTCGCCTTGCCAGAGAACATGCACATTCCCGCCATCTTGATCTATTATAACGACGATCTGACTGAAGGTTAGAGGCTAATTTATATTTAAAAAAAATCATCAAAAAAAGATCTTAAAAATATCACAAGTCACGCTTATATTTTTTTTACCTTTGATGGGTTTGGGTGGGTTGGGATATTTCCAAAGGTTTAATGGCAACTAGAGGAGGTCGGTGGCACAGCGGTAAACGCGCTCGGTCTGCGATTGTTGAAGTTAAGCAACTTTTACAAAGGCCGGTCATAGGATGGGTGACCACAAAAAAAAAGTATATCATCTCGAGCTCCTCCGTGCTTCGGAAGGCACGTTAAGCCGTTGGACCCGGCTGCATTAGTAGTCGTTAATAACCATCAATCCACACTGGGCCCGCGTAGCGATTTAAGGCCCGATCTCCCTATCCATCCATAGGGAAGGCCCGTGCCCCAGCAGTGGGGACGTTAATGGGCTGATGATGATGAATGGCAACAGGTAGGCAATATGTGTAAGTACCTACTGTTCTCTTGTTTAGCTAAACAATAGTACATCACATTACATTTGTACATACATACATAAACTCACGCCTATTTCCCACCGGGGTAAGCAGAGACTATAGAATTCCATTTGCTTCGATCCTGACACACTTCTCTTGCTTCCTCCACATTCATCAATCGCTTCATACACGCACGCCGGTTCAGAGTAGATCGTATTGAACCTTTTCTAAGGACATCTCCAATTTGGTCATCGTAAGTCCTTCTCGGTCTTCCTCTGCCAGCCCTACCATCAACTTTCGCTTTATATACCGCTTTTGCAATCCTATTATCCTTCATCCGCTCTACGTGTCCAAACCAACCTAACATTCCCTTCTCAATCCTAGTCACTATATCGTCTTTTACACCACATCTCTGTCTTATCACACTGTTTCTCACTCTATCACTCAACATTTGTACATTATTGAAATTGAACACATTTGTACATTATTGAAATCGAACAAAAAAGGGCGATTATTGTCTTCTTCAAATATATATTTTGTTTTTTAGGTATACAGGATTTTAGTAACACCGTACCAAATATAAAGGGTTTTTTTTCAGATCCACCTCGCGATGACTGCTTCTGCCACGACACTGGCCGACCTACGTGCTTGGGACACCCTGAAAATTGCCACGAAATTTAAATACTTACTTACATTTTTTAATCTCTCCGTCTATCGTGTGGGTTGTGAGTGAGGTATGATGAACCAATGGATGACCAACCTCAACAACCCTGGTGTCGAGAATATATTGATATTTTGAATCATTGTAATAATTTTAGATTGTTATATATTTTATTTTGTTATTGAAATTATTTTATTTGTACGTACATACATACATAAACTCACGCCTATTTCCCACCGGGGTAAGCAGAGACTATAGAATTCCATTTGCTTCGATCCTGACACACTTCTCTTGCTTCCTCCACATTCATCAATCGCTTCATACACGCACGCCGGTTCAGAGTAGATCGTATTGAACCTTTTCTAAGGACATCTCCAATTTGGTCATCGTAAGTTCTTCCTTCTTCTTTTATTTGTAATAGTAACTTTATCCAAAATAAGTAATCTTCTTCAAGAATCATGCCTATTCACATTTTTTGGAGGCATTGAAGTTGGCAACTAACTAGGTACCCACAGCCAAGGACACGTTAAGGCATACGTCTCTTGTTTAGCACCACGACTTAAGGTCTATGAAGTCAAAGAAAAAAATATTCAGTCACTGATTTTCTTTGACGTGACTTATTGTAGAGTTGCTACAGATGGCATTAACTACTTGGCCGGACAAATGGGGAGCGCTGAGGGCTCTCACCCGATATCAGTCTCTGAAATGATGATTGAATGAATCAAAAACAGACATACTTATTAAGCATTGAAGCTTCTTGCACAATGTTCCCTCGTGTGGGTTGATGAGGTCAATGGCCGACCTCATCTGTCCTGGTGTTATTATTGGTTCACGTATATGATTAAGGCTTTTATAATAATTTTGTTTTATAAATAATGGTACGAAACAAAATATTATAGTTTTTCTTGCTCTCAATTTCCCTTGTTTTATTTCGCGTGAACGTCGCAGAAAAATCCTTGGGAAACTATCAAAATACCCGTGTCTTTTCTTGTAATACTCCTTACAGTGTGTAAGGTATGTATGAAAAATTTTATGATAGGCAGCAGCGGGCTTAGCACCGGAAGCGCGCGACTCTTTCTCGCCTCGACATATGTCACCCGTCACTCTCTCACAGTACTGCACAGAAAGAGACAGACGATCTCTGTCGCGGCTAGAAAGATGATGATGACGATAATTAAATTTATCTTTTTTGAGGTTATGTCCGGTCCGCGGAGGTCCATGTTGCTCTATGGGTTATGTATTGGCTTTTACAATAAATACTAGACAGCATTTAGAATTTGTTAGAAAATAAATTTAAATCTCATGTGAAGCTAATTTATGTAAAAAGGCATAATAATATTTATAAGTTTAAAGATTACCTAAATGATAAAAATAATTTGTATTAAATGTGTTCTTCTAGTTATTTAATATTGTCATATCTTCGAAGAAATGACGTAGATTCAAAAATGTTAAATTGACCTTCAACAAGTTTATCTACGATAACTACGTTGAATAAATGATTCATACATACATAAACTCACGCCCGTAATCCCTAATTGGGTGGGCAGAGCCACAAGTAATCAAAGACAACTTGCAGCCACTGTTGATACGAAGTCCAAAGATGGATATGAAGAACCTTATGGTGATAAGGGATCAGCCTATCGCCCATAACATTAGTCCATCATGTTAGAGGACACAATCCCTCTGTCGGTTTTTACGACATGCCCGGGAAGAGAAGCAGCTGAACGTGTTCTATGTTTTTTATATGCTCCCAGAACAGCATAGAAGCAAAATGAATGAATGATTCAGATTTCTGATTTCCCTGTAAAACATAAAATATCAATCAGTTCCACAACTCACTCTAGAATATAAGATTCATTTCTTTACACGTTACAAAAAAATACCATAGCTCAATAACTCCTCAAACATGCATAACCCATTAAAACTAAAGCAATTGACCCGGGTCCTATGAGGGCTGGCAGATGTTTTTACTCCACCGCTGGGTATCAGAGGAAGTGTGCTCCACTGAGCGTATCGAGACCTTATGGGATACGGCACTAGTGGAATTAGTGGAATAAATTGACCCAGGGAGAGTTATGACTTTCTTTAGTATTAAGTATAAAAGTATGCATGGAGTAGTTTATAATTTGATTGTGTTTGGTAATAAATTACATAGAGTTCTTTAATACTATATTATTGTAAGTTAGTTTTTTTTATTAGAATTATATTAGGTTAGTTAAGTTAGTAAGTAGATTTATATTGTATCTATCATCCATTTGTGTGAATTTGTTTTGTATGTTGTATGCAATAAAGTATATTTGATTTGATTTTGATATTAGTTAATTAAGTACCTACCTTCTTATCTCCTAAATTTTCGCATGCTTATATCTAGCGGATAATGTGATACTTAGAACATAAAATCTACCAACTGTTACAAAACCATGATTTGATTTATATTTTTCTACTTCTGTACGATGACCCCGATTCTTTTTTTTGCCGTGACCGATTGCGAATTTGCCGTAAATGGCTTTAACTACTTGGCCGGACAAAAAGACGACCCAGTACGACTCCGCGACAAGTAAGAAATGACTGAGACTACAGAGATCACGTCTATTTACCATTGGGGTAGGCAGCAACCACGGTATTCCACTTACCTACTACGATCCTGACACACCACTTTCGCTTCTACTACTCCCATCACAGACTTTATACACGCTCGCCGGTTTAGAGTACTCTTGATCTGGCGTTTCTTTAAAATATCCTGGATCTGAGAGGTTAAACGTCGCGAAGATCTCCCTATAAAATACACATTGCGCCATGGAAAAAGATTAAATTTACCTATATCTAGACTCGTCCTACATTCTTCTAGCCCATATGTGATGTCCATCAAAATTTATAATAAACTGCCTAACATATTAAAAGAAGAAAAAAGTGACAAAATCTATATTAAAAAAATAAAAGAACTTCTCATTAATAAATGTTACTACAGCACTAGTGAATACCTTAATGATACTGATGTTACCATTTGAAAAGCTTCCTCCTCTCTTTTATACTTTTATTTTGTTGTGCCCGAAAGGGTCTATGATGTGAAACTCATACAAATGTAACTTACAAACTTGTACACCATCATAGTATGCAAATAAAGAATATTGAATATATTAAAAAGACCACATCAAAGCAATTCATCTAAAAAAGCAACACTCGTACTGCTATTTGACAGTTGTTTGCACTGCGCACTTTTATATGCGCAAGTGTCAAATTGCAATATTGTTTTTTTATAGATGAATTGTTTAGATGTGGCCTATTTAACCCCCTTGATCGCGGTATGGCCTAGGCTTTCCCTACCACTTACAGCCGTATCTTAAATCTTGTCGTAAGTCTACTTTCTTGTCCTAATTTCATTCTTAACGGGAAATAATTAATAAGCCATAATGCAAAACACTTCCTTTGCCATAGGTACGATAAGGTGCAAAAGTTCAATCAGTTTCTTGCAAAGTAATTAATTAACTGGTTGCACTTTAAGACCTCCTGGTTACATGTCGTTTCTGTAATAGACCAAAAACACCTACAAAAACATACATTATAATTATGACAACTAATGGTTCATAATTTCATCACTGTTTACAAATAATTCGCTGGGCTCAGTGACTGCACTTTCGCTCGGAGCCCGATATCGGCCCCGCCGGCGTGGTCGACGATTTCCCTCAAGCAGCGCTTATCGCTATCGACCCACTAGGGTCGATTAATTCTTTCAAATATTTTTCCTCTCAGACGACGCCCTGAGCCGAGGTTCGCACCCAACTGGGCACCCTCAGGCCTGTTGTCTTAAACGTTGTACCGGGTGAGAGCCTTCAGCGCTCCCCATTTGTCCGGACAAGTAGTTAATGCCATCTGCAGCAAATCTACCTACTATAAGCCACGTCAAAATAAAAAAAAATGCACTTTTGCTTTTTGATTGTACTTTTTAATGTACAATCTTAGCCCTTAGGCTAAGCTATAAAAATCAGATTGATTTATTCACAATTTCTTGATAAAAACACGGTCAAAAGGCATCGAACGGGCACGCGCTAAGAAAAAAATGCACTTAGATTTTTTTTAATTGACTCGTTGTAGGTTTCAACTACTTGTGCGTAGTGAACTTAGGAATCAGTATACGGATCGCTGAATACACAATTATACTTTTAAATACCCCGTCAATTTTCTTTTGATGTAAACATTATGATATACTGCATAGAAATGTGATGTAAATAATGACGATTAATGGCTTATGATTTCCATTAGCGTGACTATTTAATAATGGTTAAGTAAGAAGTATAATAATTATCATCGTACAATACTTACACGTAACTTCTTTTTGGCGTGACTTATTGCGGATTTGCCGCATATGGCATTAACTACTTGGCCGACCAAATAGGGAGCGTTGAGGGCTCTCACCCGGCATTCATAAACAGATACCAGCAGTATAGTTGAGAAGCAGCAAGATGCTGCGCCGTCCCGCACCAAATTGTGATAAATGTTTTCTTGCCACTGGTTGCCTGTAAGAAATTGCTGTTTAGCAATAAGGCCGCCGTTGTACTGTATCTTTCGTCCATGTGTGTAAAACTTACTTTGTATGTTGTGTGCAATAAAGTATATTTGTATTCAGTGGCGGATTTACCAGTAGGCTGAGTAGGCTGAAGCCTAGGGCGGCAGATTTTAGGGGGCGGCAAATTTGGCCTAAAATTTTTTTTTGTCTTACAGAAATAAAAAAGACATTATTATATACGCAGCGGCGGCGTAGCGTAGTGGAGGCGGCAGGGGGGCGGCCCGCCCCGGGCGGGTTTTTAGGGGGCGGCAAAATTTCACAATTTATAATCTATATAAAATTCTTCTTCTATCGTGTGGGTTGTGAGGTGGATTACCAACCTCATCAACCCAAAAAAAAACCCGTATATAAAAATGAAACCCGTTTTCCGTTGTCACTACATAACATAGAAACGGCTTGACCGATTTGGCAATTTTTTTTGTAGTTTTCTAATAATCTGTACAAGGTTCTTACGGAAAAAATATTAAGAAAAAATCTCAGAAGGATTGAAAAATATACATTTAATTTTTCATATTTTAAAAAACGCCCGTAACGAATATAGACATCATTAAATTTAAAACAAAAAATCTGTGGTCATTTGTAAATTGAAATATCTAAATAAAAGGGCGGCAAAATTTTCTTCCGCCCCGGACGGCCGACACCCACGCTACGCCGCTGGTGAAACGGTCACTCAACGTAAACGATAGTACTAGCCACGAGCGCAAATAAAGAAATAAACCTACTTAAACGAATCTTTGAGTTAACGATCAAATCCTACAACTACAACTGAAGGTGGAGCGCTGAAGCCGAAACCCAGCATTGGTCCTTATAACGTTTGGTCCTTCGAGCTACTATAGTGGAATGTTGTGTTAATGACTGTGATAGCGAATCGGTGCTTTTGGCCTGCCGCAAGCGGGTCTCACCAACTGCATTGAGAAAGCGCACATATCACTGTGTAACTAGCACGTTCTTCTTCCAGCGAAGCTTTAACAATTGACGCCACGATGGCAACTAACATAGATCAACTCCTCGAGGAACAGAAGGTGAACTACGATAACATCAAGCAAATCACCTTCAACTACGCCAAGGCAAGGATACTGTTCAACGGAAGATTTTCAGTTATCTAAAAAAACGTCTAGAGCCTTTGGAGGCTCACTGGGCTGAGTTTAGCATGAATCACGGGGAACTTGCACCACTCGTGACGCCTGACATGGACTACGTCATTCAAGTAAACGGTAGCTTTATACGACAAAACACGACAGAAGATGTTCAAGGAAAAACTATCTATATCTCTCATGTCACCACGCCCTACAACTGATGTCCAAATGAAAGATAACTAAACGGCAAGTTCATCTAAAGACAAGAATAAACTTAAGTGCTTTTGAAAAATCGGCTTCTAAAATTAACGTCGAGACACTAATCGCCAGAAAACAACGCCTAAAATTGATATACCCGAGTTTAACGGAAACTATAACAAGTGGGTGTCTTTTTGCGATTTTTATATGCTAACGAAGTCGTAAAAAGTGCAGCTACTGAAATCTAAACTGAGAGGTGAACCAGAAAAGCTCGTACAGCATTTGAATATCAGCGCCGACAATTACGACTCGTGCTGGGACATCTTTCGTAACCGGTATGAGAATGGACGACTCTTATGGTCATCATACATAAACACGGTTCTCAGTTTACCTGACATCCAAGCTGCATCGGCAATCAACTTATGCAGGACACTGTGAACGAGTGTATAAACGGCCTTAACACAGAAGTTTTGCGTCGTGCTGGTCTATCCGGGATAGAAGCGCTCATCATAAAGCATCGACTGAGATGGTGCGGTTACGTCTTGCGAATGGATGACAGCAGACTACCGAAAGCAGTTTTCTATTCCGAGCTCTCTAGCGGAAAGCGAAAACATGGTGGGCAATATCTGCGTTACAAAGACGTGCTTAAGCGCAATCTCGTGGCATGTGAGATACCAACAGTTAGTTGGGTGGATTGTGTTTGTCTTAGACCGGAATGACGCCGCGCCGTTCACAAGAGCGTCAATTTATTTGAAAAGAAGCGTTTACAAGATCTCGACGCAAAGCGCCAAATGTGGAAGACTCGATCAAAACCCACACACTCAATTCGTCAGGCCAGCTTTATTGTGTGCCGTATGACCGGATCTTCAAGTCGAAGTTCGGTTTCGCCAGCCACATCAGAGCCCACCACAACATCGATCCAGGATAGATATTCAGGAGTCACCGTCGCCGGATACGGTTTGGACGACATGAATTATGATAATTAGTACTTACATGCTGCTGTTTTAGCTCAACAGTATACACTTCACTAAATCGACTGCTGTAAAAAAATCTAGAAACTGACACAACTTACTTCACAATCACATTAATAACGGGAAAAAGCCGATGTAATGAGGACGATAGAATACAAATCCGAAAATTGCAATTTTATTAACAGAATAAAAGTACTAATTAATTTGATTGTGAACTAAACTAGCGTATTGAATTTTAGAGGTCAGTAGGGGCGGCAAAAATTGAATAGCCTACTGGCGGCAAATTTGTAAATCCGCCACTGTTTGTATTGTATTTATTGTATAGTGGTGCAAATACCATCTAATTTTATTTTAAGTTATATCTGTCATTTTCTTATCCGCCGAAAAGGAAAGAGACGGGTAATCGACAAGTATAAAATTTATGGAACACACGTCAATTTTAAGCACAAATTTAAACCAACCGTCTAAAAATTTTACATCCGTCAATAACCCGACACAGTTAAGTAGACAGCACGTCAAACGGATTGCATACCAGCGACGTACCTTTTGATTCGGCCGGGTTATTCATTCATTTACTCATTCTTCCTAAAATTAAGAGCTGTGAATCATCCGTCCCTTTCCTTTTCGACGGATATGAAAATGACGGATATAACTTAAAATAAAATTAGGCGGTGTCTGCAGGAATCGGGGCCACTACCTTTCCTAACAACAACTCAAGCTATATTATGTTTTATATCATAATACTTCAAATGTTATGAGCGATAGGCTGATCCTTTATCACCATAAGGTTCATCGTTTCATTCATATCCCTCTCAGGACTTCGTATTAACAGTGGCTGCAAGCTGTTTGTGATTACTTTGCCCGCCCACCTTATTAGGGATTACGGGCGTGAATTTATGTATGCATTTCCATCAAATATTTTGGCTAGGTATTTACCACTTAAATGAAAATGTATAAACGTAACCCTTTTTCCGTGGCGGTCGGGTAGAAAGGCTCTTTGTGGCTTCGATTCCCAACTAATTAATGTATTAATTAAGCATTCTAAGTATTTGGACATAGATTTGGATAACTTTCGAGTTCAGTTTTTTTTCGTCTAGTCTGAAGTAACTGATGTACCCTTGTTTATGGCAACCCTAGAAAAAGCGTAACCTTAAAAATGATATATTAAAAAAAACTTAGGTACTTAACCTTGACCATCAATGTCTTCTAATACTAGAAACGTGACCAACTTTCAAGTCCACGGTTCACCCCACGCGAATTGCTATTTCTAGATCAAAATAGCCCCTTATTTGCGTACTTACGCGGCGCGACCACCACGCATGCGCGAACCCGATAATTCACCCACTTGTTGCCCCAAATTACCGCCACAACCCCATGCCGAGTCCAATAAAAATAACTCGCAGCCGCCATTTTTTCCATAGACAAGTGACGGGTGTTACGCGCGCTTGTGCGACAAAAGCGCGGGAAGAGTGCGTGGATTTGTTTTGTTTTTTAATCGTAAACTTCATAATTAGAACAGTATTATTTTTAATTTAGTGGTCAAAACCTCTTGATTCCCATGGACGCCTTTTGGCGTTCGGGTTTTTTGTGCACCGCTTACCGTGAACGCCGAAAGGCGTCCAGGTGACCGCAGCCGATATTTTAGCTTATTATAATTACAATAACGAACAAAGTGGCATAAATTATATATGAATGGATGCAGAATGAAATGACCTATCCATAGACAGTAAAACTTTTACTGTTGCCATATAAAAATATAAAATATTACCATTCAAAACTTGCCGTGCTGAAGGCGAATGGTTTTTCACGACTACCTTCACACGAATATCTTTAATTTCTACAAAGCAAAGGTATATTGTAATTGATATTATTGTAAAGCTTATTTTATGAACTTGATCGTGAAATAAAATGTAAGACATAAATATAAAGATTTTATTCGTAGTATCAAATTAAGTACATAAGTACATATGTACATACGTACGTATGTTTACATTACTATAAAAATGTAAACAAAACACTTATCAAGTTTCTACTCATTCAAACACGTAGGGTATACATCTCATATGTCAAAACACTCGTTAGATCAGTCTTATAATATAAACAAACGAGTTACGAACAAAAAAGCTGACTCAAGTACCGCGCCACTTGACACGAACCCGTGACCTCGGGAATTACGTCATAATAGCCGCCATCTTGATCGGGTACAGAGGGGTTAAACTTATGACGGACTAAAGAGATTGTGTTAGTGTTTGACTAAATAGTATTATTTAGCATTTTTGCGATGGATATTCGTTGGTATTGGGGTGAATTTTAAGTGCTTAGGTAAGAATTTAATGAAGTATTTTTATTAATTTCAAGGTATTTGAACAGTTTGTAAAATAGGTATAATATCGTCATTCAGTTTAAGGCTAGTGTAGCGTCATTAATTAAATTAAGAAGCATTTAAGTTGATTGTTTTTTCGATACTTATTTGGTATATTTTTATTTGTAAGATTTGCATTTTTATGTATATTATCTTAAAAAATATATTTTGACGGCTTTTGGTAGGTTTCTTGCAAATCACCACAAGTCTACTCGCAGGTTTGGCTTGCTTACTTGTTATTACATACATACATACATACATAAACTCACGCCCGTAATCCCTAATGGGGTGGGCAGAGCCACAAGTAATCAAATACAACTTGCAGCCACTGTTGATACGAAGTCCAAAGATGGATATGATGAACCTTTTGGTGATAAGGGATCAGCCTATCGCCCATAACATTAGTCCATCATGTTAGAGGACACAATCCCTCTGTCGGTTTTTACGACATGCCCGGGAAGAGAAGCAGCTGAACGTGTTCTATGTTTTTTATATGCTCCCAGAACAGCATAGAAGCAACTTACTTGTTATTGTAACCATAAAATGGATCTAAAATAAAAAAATAAATTTTATGCTAATTTCGCCATCAGTAGGAAATTGTTCAGGATTCGTACTCTTATATACTTACCTACATTTTTTTAGTAACGACCTCCGTGGTCCAGTGATTGCGTTCACGATCCGGAGGTCCCGGGTTCAAATCCCGGTGGGGACATATTACGAAAAATCACTTTGTGATCCCTAGTTTGGTTAGGATATTATAGTCTGATCACCTGATTGTCCGAAAGTAAGATGATCCGTACTTCCGTAGGCACGTTAAGCCGTTGGTCCCGGTTACTACTTACTGATGCAAGTTAGTAGTCGTTACATGAGCCATGTCAGGGGCCTTTGGCGGTTCAATAGTAACCCTCACATCAGGGTTGATGGGGTTGGTAATCCACCTCACAACCCACACGATAGAAGAAGAAGATTTTGTTAGTGGCGCGACCGTGCCAATTACAACACCGTCTTAGTGATGTTAGGAGGCTGTTGGTCCCGGCTATTAGTCGTAAAAGCTTCACCAACCCGCGTGGTAGAGTATGCTTCATGTCCACTCCGGTTGATTGAAGGGAGCCCTGTGCCCAGCAGTGGGACGTATACAGGCTGTTAATGTTTATTTATGATGACACCATGACGTGTTGAGATATGGCCTTTATAGATTGGTTCATCATGCTAGAGAAGCAATAATCCCTAGGTCACTTTTAAGCCAAAAACAATTTTAAGCATAAATTTATTCAATAATATAATTACATTTTGATCGTATTTTTTTACATGAATATATTTTTGTAAAACTAGTGCAGTATCTCAAAACCTGTAACCTGTAGTCGGGGAAAAGTTGCTGCGAGAAAAACCTCGGCACAGAGCCCTAGACGTTCTTAAGAAAAAAAAACCGAACGCTATATTTCGTAGAAATAAGTCCTGTACATGGTAAAATAAACCTAAAGTATTCAATAACATACCTATGTTATTGAATACTTAGCTAGGTATCACAAAGTGCAGAATATCTGCTTAGTATTTGTTTCAACCTCAAAACCAATCAATGACCTATCGATTTAGGGGTGGGTCTAATTAAATAGAGGTCGATTTGTTTGCAGATTCAAAAGCTTTTAGAGTGAAACGATATTGGAGGGTGGGACCCTTAAAACAAATTCTCTTGGGGTCGCTACCCCTGCACCTTGGGGGTTCAAGGTTACATGCGTTTATTGATTAAAACAGCGTTTATTTTGGAATGTAAAACTTTTAGGACACTTCATACAAAACACCTCGGTTTACACAGACAACATCTGTGTGTGTGACATCTGACGCCATCTGCCTGGTGTCGATTGAAGACTAAACTATGTCTGGGGGGGGGGAGGTAAACCTAGCTCAGCCGCTGGTGGGGAGCGGAGAGTTGCCGTTCTATACGGAGTATTATTCCTTATTCTGTGCTTTTAGCTAATTTTCTGATAGGCGTTCTCTCGGAAAGCACCATGCTTTGCCGTTTAAGTTTGACGCCAAAACTGTTGGGTCTCGGGTTACCAGCCCAAAATACCTGCACCAATCTGCAGTGGGGCAGAGTGGAGTATGTTCCATAGCTCCTCACGATTGACCAAGGGGAGACTTAGGCTCAGCACTGCTGTAGGACGTATGTACGTTATTGTATGTTAAAAAAAAAGTGGGTTCGAACCTGCAACCTCGGATTGCTTGGGTGCCTACTCCATGTAACCCTCAAGTCAAAGAAGCGTTACCCGACATCTTCGATTAAGTACCCTAAAAAAGAAGTTCAAGGCATTGTCCTTTTTCAATTTGCTCCGTATGACCGGATGCGGTGTGTACGGGCTGCGCGGGCGCAAGACAATAGAGCAGACGATCCGACACGCCGCGCGTTCGTTGTTCCGACCCACGACACACAATGCCGGCTTTTTTAATCTGTGAGGGTGACGGGCTGTAGATTATCATGATTGTTTTTTTTTTATATATAAATTAATTATGAATTGTAGTTGTTTCTACGCTGGACTGGGAGCGAAGAAAAAGCATTGACCGCGTTCGAAATTTGAAATTCGATTGAGGGATTGTCACCTTTCTAACATGATGGATCACGATCAGGCCTGTTACAGAGCTCCCTAACTGAAACCGTCTTCTTCTATCGTGTGGGTTGTCCTCATCTATTGAGCCACCAAAGGCCTCTGACATGGCTCATGTAACGAATACTAACTTACGTCAATAAGTAGTAACCGGGACCAACGGCATACTAACTTACGCCAGTAAGTAGTAACCGGGACCAACGGCTTAACGTGCCTTCCGAAGCACGGATCATCTTACTTTCGGACAATCTGGTGATCATTGAGGTCGTTAACTGAAACCAAAACTATCGGATGAAATTAAAAAAAACTACACAATAGGCTAGTTTTCAACTAGTCAAATCAGTTACTTCGTACTAAATGTCAAAACACGAAATTCCTAAGTATAGAATTTGTATGACAAAGCACACTGTGACGTCGTAGAAAAACGTGATAAAATGTCGGACTTATTATTTCGTTTTTCTTGATTAAAATACATATATAAGTTAAATAGAAAAATAAATTTTTTGTCGTAAGTTTTAGATCTGTGTTTATTAAAATTTGTGTGTACCCGAGTAATGAGAAAATAAGTAATTATGACATTGAAGCTGTTTTTTTTTTGCTGTATACCGCCATCTATATTTATTGTTTTTGGTGAACGTAGCCCACAAAGTCCTCATTATTATTATATTTTTTTGCAGGGCAGAAGATTCTACAAAATGGCTACACTGCCCATATTTGTGTCGCTCAGCACGTGAGTTTAATTTCCTACTTTTCATTTTATTAATAAATACATACATACATAAAGTCACGCCTACTTCCCACCGGGGTAAGCAGAGACTATAGAATTCCATCATTATTTCATTTTATTAATCACTTGCGCTTACTCGCACTTACATTGAAGGACTTCATTGAAGGACTTACATTGAAGGACTTACATTGACCAAATTGGAGATGTCCGTAGAAAAGGTTTAGTACGATGTACTGTGAACCGGCGCCGGCGTGCGTGTAAGAAGCGATTGATGAATGTGGAGGAAGCAAGAGAGGTGTGTCAGGATCGAAGCAAATGGCATTGTATAGTCTCTGCTTACCCCGGTGGGAAATAGGCGTGAGTTTACGTATGCATGTTACACTTACTAGCATTCTATTAAGCTTGAATTCCATCTGTTTTTGTCAAAAATCGAATATAAGTAAGTAGTTATAGTTTTATAGCTTTTTAACGGCTTATCCCTTGTTAGTGTTAGTAAAATAATGCTACGGAATCCTTTCACCAGGACACAGGAAGTTATATAAAATAGATAATTTATATAGCAACATGCGCCGTAGTTGTTAGGTTTATATTGGGATAGATAAGTTAGTTTTACGATCGTTTTGTCCTTTTAGTTTTTTGAAAGGGGAAATGTTTATTTATTTACTTATACATCCAACTACACCTATTTGGAAAGTGTATTTTCTTAATTTGAAAAGGGGGCAGAAAGTACGACATTACTGTCATACAAATAAGAGTGGGAGGCAGAAGTGTATGACAATCGAAATGCGGGAAGAAAAAGTTTTTGTCAACATATCAAAAGACATAAATATATTTTCTTATTAATACTTCTTCTTCTTATCACGTGCTCAGCGGTGAAGGAAAACATCGTGAGGAAACACACATTAACAAAAATGCATTTGCGGAGGTATGTGACCTAATCTGTATTGGGCTGGATTTTTCCTTCGCGGTTTGGAAGGTCAGACAGGCAGTCGCTTCTGTAAAAAACCGGACCTGTCAAATCTTCAGGTTAGGTAAGCGGACCCCGTGAACAACGGGATCTCGCCAGGGAGACGATGATGAGTATTTTATTAAGTTTATAACATAACGGACAAATGCTACCAACAACTAATCAAACAAAGGCCATTACAATAAATAATTACTTATAACAGTAAATTCAGTCTGGGCATTATGAAAACTGCGCGAGCGCCGAGCTTTCGAAGCTCGTCCGGGACTTCCGTTGCCATGTTAGGAAGTAAACGCTATACGTGATGATTGTGCCGTATTGAATTGTTTAGGGGTGTCACTCATAATATGCATAAATATATTATTATATTATATTATTATAATAAGTACATGAATAAAATCGCGCTCATGGTCTCTATAAACTATTTTCAACTTTTTGATATGAAATTCTAAGACGGATATTGTCGTCTTACATCAAAAATCACATAAGCGCCATTTTGAAAAAAAAAAAACACTTCGAGTAAAAATTAAAATCACATATTGAGTTTGTCATTTGCAAAGTGTAATGTAATGCTCGCAGATGAAGGACCACTCTTACAATGTATGCATCTGACAACCTTTACCTATAAATAGGGTATTTGACTGAGTTAAAGCAAAAGTATAAAATGCTAATCTAGAAATAGAAGCCAGTATAAGAGGATCAGAAATCAATCTTATTTTACTTTTCGAATGATTTTCGAATTTTATTTACGAATGAAAAAACAAAGAGCACGACGTTTGACCGCGTTCATTGATGACGTCACAGGACTGTATTTCCATACAAACTTGAGAGAAAACTTTCGTTTTGACGTTTCGTAAAAAGTATCTCATTTGACTAGGTTGTC
The DNA here is from genome assembly GCF_024362695.1 of Pectinophora gossypiella. Taxonomy (NCBI): domain Eukaryota; kingdom Metazoa; phylum Arthropoda; class Insecta; order Lepidoptera; family Gelechiidae; genus Pectinophora; species Pectinophora gossypiella. Next base: position 16,357,136 of record NC_065409.1, read on the forward strand.
AAGTAGCCTATTATTTTAAAACTCTTCTGTAAACACCCTTCAAGTTCATGTCGCACTTGACATCGAATAAAAATACATGATCATGCGCCGACGAATCGCCATTACTTTTCGTCCAATAGTAACACTTCTCACATACTAATGTCGTTGTGTTATACGTCTATTATTGTCCCATACAGGGCGATAGAATGCGGATGGCCATTTTAGGAAATCCGATTATGTTTTGCATTGTTAACTATTGATTAGAATAAAGTTTTTTTTTTCAAAGAATGGTCGTGGGTGTTTTTGAGAAGTGCGTATACAGCTTGTTAAAGTTTTTTGACGTGACTTATTGTAAGTTTGCCTCAAAGGGTTATTTAACTACTTGGCCGGACAAATGGGGACCGATGAGTGCTGATGTATCCAATGAAATAGGCTACTTGACAACCTAGTCAAATGAGATACTTTTTACGAAACGTCAAAACGAAAGTTTTCTTTGGAGTTTGTATGGAAATACTGTCCTGTGACGTCATCAATGAAAGCGGTCAAACGTCGTACTCATTGTTACTTAATTCATAAATAAAATTCGAAAATAAGTCGAAAAGTAAAATGAGATTGATTTTTGATCATTTTAGATTGGCTTCTATTTCTAGATTAGCATTTTATAATTTATCTTTGACCCAGTCAAATACCCTATTCTGAAATGTCACATTATATTTTTTTAATGTTATTACATTCTGGTATGGGAACTAAATCGCGTGGTAGTAAATATTTTACCTGTTTATCTGTCTATCTAGATAAACTATAGTAATGCATTACATCGTGTGTTTCTGTCTGACTTGTAAAAAAAGGAAGACTCATTTCCTAGTGTTAAAAGACCGTGAAAAATACAAATTGTTCGTTTTTAGATCTATCAGTCACAGACCGGACACGCCATACAAAAAAATCATTCTTTACCTGAGTAAGTGCGAGCAAGACAGATAGTTCGCGCGCTCTCCCTCTTACCCCTCCCCTACCCCTTAACAACATACCACTATTTAGACTAAAGTCATGTTTGTTATCCATGAAGTTAGAAGGTTAAAAGAAGGATTTTTTTACAGCGCCATCTCAGGCCATACAGTCCCTCATTCAGCGCCGATACGACTTGGTGCGGGGTGGGGAATGTCCGTTCTATAAATAAAAAAAAAAAAATAAAAGTTATTTATTCATAAAAACATAACAAAGTTCGCTGACGAGACTTCCCAGTAAGTAACAGTAGTACTTGTGTTGGGAATGACTCGCAACCTCCCTTTGGATGGCACAATCGGAGAATAATAAAATAAAAACTAGAACTAATAAAATAAAAACCAACTTAAAACTAGAAACAAGAGTGTGTGTGTGTGTGTGTATGTGTATGTGTGTGTATGTGTGTGTGTGTGTGTGTGTGTGTGTGTGTGTATATGTGTATGTGTGTGTATGTGTGTATGTGTGTGTGTGTGTGTGTGTGTGTGTGTGTGTGTGTGTGTGTGTGTGTGTGTGTGTGTGTGTGTGTGTGTGGTGCGTGCGTGCGTGCGTGCGTGCGTGCGTGCGTGTGAGCTGCTATAAAAGCAGCTTCCACTAACTATACACGTTTGAGCGATGATGGTGGGTGGGTTCTATACGTAGTTTATTCTATGACTTAGTACTCGATTCTAGGAGACTTGCGTGAGTTTTATGCGTTAAGAAAAGATTCATGTCTTTTAATTATACATTGAAATACTCGAGTCCGTAATTTAATTACAATTGTTAGAATAACATAACATAAACATAGAATCACGCTTGTATCTCTGTAAGGGGGTAGACAGAAGTGTAGTAGATGTACGGTTACCGTATCCGCGGTTTCCTCTATCCGGGTTGTAGCTGAAAATCAGCGATTTGCTCGAAAGGGCAAAAACTTGCGCTGAGCTATGACCGTTTTGCGCTGCTGCAGCACACATACATACCTGGCGTGTGTTAAACATTTTGTATGTGGTGTGTATTGTTGTTGATTTGTATTGTATGCATGTGTGACTGTAGACCAAGTAAATGATTTATCTATCTATGTATACGTATACAAGCCCTCGCAGCTAAGTAAAGGTGCCTTTTTTTTGACGTGACTTATTGTATATTTGCCGCAGATGGCATTAACTACTTGGCCGGACAAATGGGGAGCGCTGAAGGCTCTCACCCGGTACAACGTTTAAGACAACAGGCCTGAGGGTGCCCAGTTGGGCGCGAACCTCGGCTCAGGGCGTCGTCTGAGAGGAAAAATATTTGAAAGAATTAATCAACCCTAGTGGGTGGATAGCGATAAGCGCTGAATGAGGGAAATCGTCGACCACGCCGGCGGGGTCGGTATCGGGGTCCTGAAGTGTTTGGTGTCGCGAGCTGATTGGCTGCCTCTATGGCAAGTCAAGGTGTCATTAACCGGGCGCAACTATTAGAAATCTCGTGATGACCATGATCCAAAAATGAATTCAAACTCACGTTACTTATAAGGTTCACAAAATACCAGTTTACCGGGTGAGAGCCTTCAGCGCTCCCCATTTGTCCGCCCAAGTAATTCTACAGTAAGTCACGTCAAAAAAAAAGAACCAGCACCACGTAATGGAATAAAGAGGATGAAAAGGCACTAACGCGCATTTTGTATGAGAACTGCTATCGCCGGTTCAACCCCACTCTCTTTTACTACTACTCCTGCAAACAGATAACTACGATAGCTCTAGCAAATTCCATAGCCACTTTATCGGCAATGTATATTTTATGTGAAAAGCTGCAATTTCATGATTACTTTTCGTAAGATACTGCATAAAAAAATTTTTGATTTGATAAATAGCCGGTCGTACTAAGGTTTTTACCTTTCCTGTGATAGAGATCTCCTTGTATGATAGTCGATATTTGATTCTTTGTCCTGCAGGTTATAAATGCACAAGATTTTTTAATATACTATCGCGGAGTTCCGTGCGTCGTAAAGTTTTCGGACGAGTGGAGTCGAGTGCTTCCCACTCGCGTCAGACAGAGTACTGCGGGGCGGAAAGCAAGAGGGAAACCACTGCCCTATTTTTTTTAAAGTAGCATGGAGAATGGTACACCGACAAGAGCGTGGCTCTTAAATTAGCTTAGGTACTTTATGTAAAAAAGCTTATTATAAGATTAATGATTACCTAAATGATAAAAATGTCTGGTATTGAATGTGTTCCTCTAGTTATTAAATAACTTGTAATGTGTACCATTGGTTTTTAAAAGATGTGTTGCTGTTGCAGTTTCTTGTCATTTCTTCTCCTCAGCCATAACACCTTGTGAAATGACGTAAATTCAAAAATGTTACATTGACCTTCAACAAGTTTATCCATGACAATTACGTTGAATAAAATGATTCTGATTTCTGAAGTGATGATGGAGTGCAAAGTTGAAGTATGACCTATTTGCTCATACTTGTATGGCGCGCATTTCACCTTCACTATTCCCTTCCAGCCTCTTTCGTCTATTCCGTGGCTCTCACATACAACTACATACCAAATACATTTACCTATACCGGTCACTTCAATCAAAAAACCCGTTTGAATCCGGCTATTTGGTTAGTAGTAAATATCGACCCACTCTATAAAGCTCTAGATTAATCTAGTTCCTTATTCATTAGTACAACCTTGTGCTAATCTAGGCTATCACCCAGGTGTTACTGCCCAATAGGTCTATCTAGCCACTGCGTATTTAGACCTGTGATAATTGAGAATAAAATCACAACAACATTATTTTTATTAAGGTTTATATCAAAAGCAAGGTTTCTTGTTGGCCGTTTTATTTATTTATATTGCTATATATATATTATCTTCTCTTCTATATTATAAAGTAACTATTGTATTTGTGATGTGGTGATTTATTATTTCTCTGCAATCTCAACTGCGCCCCTGCCCCTGCGCTGCTCTGTCCTAAACCTGTCAATTTTCGTATTTACTTATTGCTTATTAAATTAATAAGTTTTAGATACAATAACAGCTTCCGTGCTCTAGTGATTAGAATGTTTCACATTGTCGAATTACTCCCTTGGGTTTACTGAAGGGAGCCTGATAAATTATCTTAAAAAAAAAAGTTTAAATAGCAATGCGCATAATGAAGGACGATGCGAAGCGCTTCGTGCGAATAGCAAATTCTTTTCACTAATTAACAATTTATAGTTGTCACAATCGAACTACGAATCCTTGAAATCACTCAAGACTAATACCAATCAATCACAGATAGAGAGAGACAGATGAAATTTCCTTAATTTTTCTGTCACGAGAAGATCGCTGGAATTCATTGCGCTGATTCCTTCGAGATATGCCGGTGATTGGCAGAATGTGAATTCTATCGTGCCAAATGCGGCGTGTGCGCTGACGAGTTGTTTTCTATTACACATGATTGTCATCGCGACGCGGCAGAAACGTAACGCGAAGATCCGATGTCAAATTTATATACACCCACTCCTTGCCGTTGTCTTAAGGCCCATGTAGGTAATAGGGGTCGAGTCTGTTGTCATAAACCGGGCACAAATGAAGACTTTCCAAGCGGCGTTCCCCAAAACAAACACAGATTTGCCTTCGTTTAACTTTCTAATTCCAGGGATAACAGACAGACAGTTTTTGGGTATAAGTAAATGGCACAACACATCTTTCACTTTATTATGCTGATCCAAATAAAGAGAAGCAATATAATGTAGCAACATAATTCTATGACATATCTGATCCAAATATCAAGCAACAATTATTTTTACAAATGCCTCTTACATTATATTTTTGAATAATTATACAGTGTTAGTGACATCGTAACGAAAACTTTGAAGGTTGATTCAGACCATGATTCAGAGTTGATATCAAGTGGAATTTTCTGTCGCAAAAGTATGGTACGGATAATAATTTAAAAAAACACTAAACATGAATTTTCCTACGGGAAATTCCATTTGATATTGACTCAGAATCATGATCTCAATCATCCCCCTGAGTATTCGTTACGATGTCACTAACACCCAGTTTACACGTGTGTGTGTGTGTGTGTGTGTGAGTGTGTGTGTGTGTGTTTGTGTGTTTTACCTTATTTAACATTTGATCAAGTATCAATCTGTTTTAAGTTTACGCGGTTATTATCATAATTAAAGCACATAATAACGGGTTCCTACTCCACTCCAATCTCATCAGTCATCCCGCGATCATGGCACTTGCAACAGTGTCGAAATATCAGGAGTCTCATATCCCCATTTAAACGCGGTAGGAACCCGTTATTATGTGCTTTAAGTATCAATCTGTTAAAAATAGTTTACTACTCATCTCAAAGTCGAATTCGAAGAAGAACAACAACCAATTACCGTCTATTTATAGATACAAGAAGCGACAATGCAAGCGTGTTAATTACATTAGCCGGTTGTAACGGGTCTAATTTCACACTTCATTTGAGTCTGTCGATGGACTTATTTATCTCATCTCCACGCTTATCATTGGACCACGGTCGGATGCGTACGCGGCGGCTAATTTAAGTATAAGAGATAATACTATGAAAGCTTCACAGTAAGTTATGTACTTGTGCTTATCAGCATTTTTTTACTTACTTATTGTAGATTTGCCTGCAAACGGCATTAACTACTTGGCCGGACAAAAATCGGCTGATCAGGGCTATGAACAACTGATAGATACAACTCACTTCAGTTGAGATCCGCGCGTGAATTATACAGGGTGGTATTGACACCGTAACGAATTTTGTTGGGTGATTCAAACCATGATTCTGAGTTGATAGCAAGTGGAAAATTTATGAAAATTTTAGTGATTTTTTTAAATTATATTCTGTCCCTTATTGTACTTTAAGTTGCAAAGACCTTGAAAAAAATAAAAATGACAAATTATTTAAAAGCTATTGTGTTTCTGTATTAAATAAATAAATAAGAATTTTCTGTAGGAAATTCCACTTAAAATCAACTCAGAATCATGGTCTGAATCATCCCCCTCAGTATTAGTTACGATGTCACTAACACCTTGTATACCTGATCCTGTAGCTTGTGTTAGTACCAATTATAAAAAAAAAATACTTAAGTGGTATATTACCTCATGAGTTAACGTGTTTAAGTATATACTAAGCGTATCTAATTATCTATTAACAACAAAACGGCATTCCTGAAAGCATAACAAATAGTTGGCCCATACCATGGTAGGATAATAAGCAGCTAAAACCAGTGGCGGCGGAACTGTATAATGACACCGGACGCTGCGCCGGCGCAGGTATCCTCTGAGGTAACAAAACAAAATACGCACTGCTGTGATCCTATTGCTATTTTTAAAATGTGACGGCTTCCGTGGTCCAGTTAACATAACATAGCATCACGCCTGTATTCCTAAAGGGGTAGGCTGAAGTGTATAATAGTGAAAGGTATTGACTCACTTATCACGAAATCTCAGAAACTACAAGTGCTAAGAGTCTCCAATTTAGCAAGGGGGTTTCTTTTAGCACGTAAGTGCTCACTAAGACGGGATTTTGCGAAATTTAACCATTAACGGAATAAAAAAGAGTGGCAAAGTGTGTTTGACACTTCTATTGTTATTCCACTGGATATTAACTCAGAATCATGGTGTGAATCATCCCCCTCAGTATTCGTTACGGTGTCACTAACATATTAATCTATACCTAGAAGTTTTTTATTTTTATTATAATGTTTCATTATTGTGTCTTTTGTTATAAGTAGTTATAATTTTTCATAGTGCTTTGTATTCTATCCGTGTGTCCATTTTGTAAATCCTAACGTACGAAATCGTAATCTGGCCCCTGCGATACAAGCTGAACTTAGTGCAGGGACCGCGGCATATCTATAGCTATTAGCCATAATAATAAAAATGTATATATTGTTCCAAACAACTTAATAACTAATTGGTACAAATTATATGATAATGCTAGAAGATTAACAATTTTAAAGCACACTGCTGGCACTTACAATAGGTACAACCTGTGCTATAAGTACCTACCTTTTTTTTGACGTGACTTATTGTATATTTGCCGCAGATGGCATTAACTACTTGGCCGGACAAATGGGGAGCGCTGAAGGCTCTCACCCGGTACAACTTTTAAGACAACAGGCCTGAGGGTGCCCAGTTGGGCGCGAACCTCGGCTCAGGGCGTCGTCTGAGAGGAAAAATATTTGAAAGAATTACTCGACCCTAGTGGGTCGATAGCGATAAGCGTAGATTGAGGGAGAGGCCATAAGTAGCAGCTTTTTGAGTTGAGTAGAGTCCTGATACAATTATTATATTTTTTTTAAATACCTAATTTAACGACGATCGGTCCTGCGCTGCCCAGATGCTTCCCGCGACCTTCACCAGATCGTCGGTCCACCTTGTAGCGGGCCTACCCACTGAGCACTGAGCACAGGACCGATCGTCGTGGAGATCCTTGGGGGAGGCCTATGCCTAGCAGTGGGCGTCGTATGGCTGATGATAAATAAATAAATAAATAAAAATATGTTTATTACTCTCACATCAACACGATAATTGGTAATTAACAATAAAACAAGATTATGATACAGTGGTTGGTGAGAGAGACTGGGGTCTGTGAGAAGCGTTAGCTTGTAGTACAGAACCCCAGGCTCCCCCCTCGGATGATTAGTGTCTATAGCTACTTATTTTATGTTTATATAACAAATTAGCAGAGATGAGATTTGATGATATATAAGACAAAAAATTTAAAATTGTTTGTGAGCGTGTGCGTGTGTGTGTGTGTGTGTGTGTGTTTGTGTGTGTGTGTGTGTGTGTGTGTGTGTGTGTGTGTGTGTGTGTGTGTGTGTTTGTGTGTGTGTGTGTGTGTGTGTGTGTGTGTGTGTGTGTGTGTGTGTGTGTGTGTGTGTGTGTGTATTTGCGTGCGCGTATAATAGTTTAATTATTTATTTATAATAATATATTTAGCTTCTACATTATTAATAGAAATTTTAGAAATTTTGTAATGACCTAATTTGGTAAAAAATACAATGAGGTAAAAAAAAGAAAATACAAAATTATGGAAATTATTAGTCATATTATAGTTGTCTGTATATTTTGTAAAATTTTAAGTCTACGTTCAATAAACGACATTATTATATGTGTATATACAGGTATACGGTCACGAGCATTAATATGTATACACTTTGGTACCATGTCACATTAACTTTTTTGTCAAATTGAACTGTAAGTCTCACTAAATGTCAAATATGTTAGTGCGACAGAGTCCAAAAGTGGGTACATTATATTGCTCATGACTGTACACCCACTCCTTGCCAGCTATGTTTAACTCCCATGTAATATATTAACCATTATCAGTACAAAAGAAAACCCTATATCCTTCAAATCAGAACTAATCAATCTCAAATTGAGATGCATTGATAACATAATTGCTATGCACCTTCACACGAGTCAATGTACTGTCTCCCACGCTGCCCTGATCATATTTATTATATTGGCAATTAAAGGACACCAGATATTTGAACGTATTTAAATCGAATATTGTTGGATGTGGTAAATCTGGTCTGATCTGGTAAATAAAGATTTTAAACAATGTCAAAAAGCCATCAGATCTCGTGTAGCGCCAAATTTCTAACTCTACACGTCCTAATTATACAAAATTCTATTTCAACACGTCCTAATTATACAAACTGTAAGTTCACAAACTCTACACGTTAGGCAAAATATGGGGCTTGGCCGTTTCGTTACTATAAGAAGCATGTTATAACAGAATGGCAATGAACAGTCAATAAATTTGTTACCTATAGTGGCGATAGCGAAATAGTTTTTTCACCTTAAGTACATGTGATGGTACCTACGAGGTATAACGTAGAACTCTTGCCTAGGGACACGAGTGAAGCCCTCAACGGTTGCAGAGGCGGAGATGGGATGCACAGTAACCTGGATTAAGTCACGTCAAAAAAAGCATATTAAACTCACGACATTTACATTCACAAGATGAACTAAGTACCCACACCTCACCGAGCTTTTTCTTACTAAAATGATAAATCTACTATTCATTACCTTGGATATATTTCAAGTTCGTTTACTACACGTACCTAATCATTTTTTTTTGACGTTACTTTTGGAGCGCTGACGGCTCTCACCCTAATCTATATCCACTAGATATGTATCTCCCTTAGCTTCTTCTATTTTTTACTCTTTAGCCTTCCTGTTTACTGGTGTATATATCAAAGTCAGGGGCCCAGTCACCGTGTAAACTACATACACACTATATCTTCTAGCTTTCTTTAATGTGGTATTAAAGAACTAATTATAATAAACAGACAATTACTAATCGTTTGCGTGCGCGCACTCGAACGGAAGTATTTTACGTCTTTCGTATACAATGTTGGTAATGAGATAATGTCAGCAATGTTTTTAAATAAAGAACGGATTTGATTGCTCGGCTTAGTGCGTTTGTGATTGAGCTTTTCATAATGTTCTTCATTACATTAGTTTTCTGGTGGTCTGGAAGAGCTAAACAAACTCCTGCGGCTGTAGAGTGGCTTCAAAATTTGGATTTGGATTTGTAAAGAAACATTTATTACTTCCGGACACCACAGACAGACAGGAACATTACATTGAACACAGGACAGAAACCACACGGGAATCAATAAACAGAAAAAAAACCAAGATCAAAAATCATTAACAAAAAAAGAAAAGAAAAACAAACCAAAATCATAATAATAATAAAACTAAGTATCCTAAATGCAACGCACTGACGGACCGATCATCTCCTGTGGCGTCCGGTATAAAAGGACCTCGCTCAGCATAAGTCTTCAGTTAGTCTCTACTGGTATTCTGTGGACCCTACGATATGGGATTAGGCCGTACGATAATAATAATAATAGGAAAACCTAGAGTACGCATGAGTTGGTCCAAAGATGTAAACGAATTCATCATGCGTACTTTTTTAAAATCTTTATTTAATGAGCTTTAAATAACTTACTACTATACTTACTATCATAAAACAAAATTAGAAACCGACATGACTTGTTACAGAAAAACACTTCACGAGCTTTTTACTAGACGGTATCCCGGTGTTAATGTATCAGAACAAAGAGTCTCAGATCAGAGAAGGGTCATAATAAGGAATAAGTGTTTTACAAGAAAATAATAATAGGGAAAAGTCCCGGGCATTGGCTATTTCTTTTTGTTTTAATTGAAAAGTTGTCATAAAACTGTTAGACCGTGAAATGTGTGCCACGATGGAATACTAATTGAATATTATCGTGTTAAAAATGTCTAATGGCCGCACAATAAACGTAAAAGTAGTTTTATGATATCCGATATGGTTAGTTAGTGTTCCATTATTTTTTATACAATTTTATTGAAAGGCCTCTGTGGTCCAGTGGTTGAGCGTTGGGCTCACGATCCGGATGTCCCGAGTTCGAATCCCGGTGGGGACATATCACAAAAATCACTTTGTGATCCCTAGTTTGGTTAGGACATTACAGGCTGATCATCTGATTGTCCAAAACGTACGTTAAGGCACGTTAAGCCGTTGGTCCCGGTTACTACTTACTAAGTAAGTAGTCGTTACATGAGTCATGTCTAATATGTCAGGGTAATTAATAATAACCCTGACACCAGGGTTGTTGAGGTTGGAAATTCACCTTACAACCCACACGATAGAAGAAGATTGAAAGGCAATAATGTAGAGAATATAACACGTTCCGAAGCGATGGTTTGTGATAAAATTATCTACACTAATATTATAAATGCAAAAGTAACTCTGTCTGTCTGTTACCTTTTCACGTTTTAACCGCTGAACCGATTTAGGTGAAATTTGGCATTGAGGGTTTGAGACCTAGGAAAGTATACAGGATAGTTTTTACCCCGGAAATCACCCCCTAAAGGGATGACGAGGGGATGGAATTTTCATTTGTCCAATTCAAATTTTCATATGTCTAATTATACTTATTATTATTTATTATTTTGAAAGTTTCACGGCGCATTGGCGATTATGCACTGTACTCGTAAAGTCGTGAAATATAAATAAAATAAATGGAAAAACGTGCGCGATAACAGAAGACTACGTGAAGATTCTTCCTATTATGTCTATAGGTATGTAAATGAATAATCTACCTACATAAATAATATTATTATTTTAAAGCTTAACAAACTAACTCGTAGCTATAATGACCGCTCATTAATTATACCAAAGTTCCCCACGATTTAGCACAACTATGTTATTTTATACCATATCTGAGTATGCTAACACATCTAAAGTATTCTTGATCCTTCCTTCTGTCCAAATGTTGCGCCTACGCACTGCGAACGCAAACGCATTAAGTAGGATCACACCGTATATAGAATCTTGTAAAATTACATTGAATCGATAAGTTTTATGACTTAAACCGTGATTGGTTTGGATGTTTAAGTTTTTAATATTTTTTTTCGGACCTACATACATACATACATAAACTCACGCCCGTAATCCCTAATGGGGTGGGCAGAGCCACAAGTAATCAAAGACAACTTGCAGCCACTGTTGATACGAATTCCAAAGATGGATATGATGAACCTTATGGTGATAAGGGATCAGCCTATCGCCCATAACATTAGTCCAAAAAAAGAAGTTAAAGGAGTTTAAGTTTTCGGACCTAATTTGGTAAAACGGCTAATTCTTGAACTCTGTGAGGTTCAATACAGAAGTTTTGTTTTTATGCCACTCACCTGAGCGATACAATTTCGATACAATTTTCTCTGTGAGTTCTTAAGAGATTTTTTTTTCTGACTCGCACGGGATTTGAACTTGCAGCTCTTGTCAAGCCGGGACGCGTATTTACCACTTAACCGCCGGGTTCTCGTCCATGCGAATCGATATTATGTCGTCATTAAGAATAAGGATTGCCATAATTATGAATTTAATTATTTTTTTTAACTTAAAAAAAGAAAAACAAAAAGAAGTAAAATTTATAAAAAAACGACATTCACGTCCCGGCCTGGGGATTGACGGAATAACAGATTTTTTTAGGGGATGGCCGGCCAGGGGTGACCCAGGGGCATAAATGTCGGCATTTTATGAAATAAAGAATAAATGTTGCCTACTTTAATTAAAAAGTAGCATGGAAATGTTGCACCTACAAGAGCGTGGCTCTTAAATTGAGCTCACTCACCGAACAATAAGAAACTTTATTTACACCATGAACAAAACAGTTACAGAACAAAAATATTGATGATGATGACTTTAATTATGTTGATAAGTACCGAACAGTGAAATCTGTTGAGTAGATGAAGCAGTAAGAAAGATTTTATAATTCATAATTTTATTCGAAACACACCGAATAGGTCCTATTTTATTCATGCAGCAAATATTATAATGATATATTTAACTGAATTAACATTTTAATTTTCTACACTAAAGTATAAATTAAATTAAAACCCCCGATATTTCTTTGTCCGAATTGGTCATGTCCTTTTATGATCGGGACTCGTAAATTCTGAAAAATAGAAAACATTTTGTGGTTTTACTTAATAAGGATTAATATCCTTATTAGAAAGCTATGCTATAAATTTTGAATTTCGATTGTTTATTACTGCGGCGAAGCAAAGAGTTATGTGTTTGTTCGCTATATTCTTCTTCTTCTTCTATCGTGTGGATTGTGAGGTGAATTACCAACCCCATCCTATATTTGTATGTGGGTTTCTATGTACGTCTGTTTCATCCTAACTTATAATACACTTATTTATCAGAAATTACCAAATGACGTGTCTCTAGAAGCTTCTTGACGGTACGCTGGCTATTTGACGTCACATAAAATTCAACATGGCGGTTTTTAGAGGACATAAAGTAATGGAGTATTTTTTAAATATTTTTTTCGTAGTTGGCTTTTAACTTTTGAACTTATTGTTTGATAGGTAATAAAGAGTGCTTCTTACAAACGACGTAGAGTACTTTATCGACCTTACCACGACATTATTATTAAAATGAAATGAAATACATTTATTGTGGGTTTAAGTATGTCATGTCCATATCTTAGGCCTATGGATTCCCGGACTTTTGAAAGACGTGGGTGGGGCCGAAGCCAACACGTAGAGGCCCCTTAAAACATTAGAATCTAAAGGTGATTGTACACCAACTGGGGTTAATCCCTGTATGTACTATGGGAGTACACCTAAAGACAATCCCCGGTTTGTGTAGGACTATTGCAGATTATGGAAATAAAGGGAAGTGAGCTGGCTATTGGGTTGAGGGTTAGTGGACCGGGATACTGAAGCCATAGGGAACTATGGCGCCTGCTCTACCCATGTCTTCTTCTGTCGTGTGGGATGAGGTTTGTGAGGTGGATTACCAATACCATCAACCCTGGTGTTAGGATTATTATTGAGCCGCTAAAGGCGCCTGACATGGCTCATGTAACGACTACGCACTTACATCAGTAAATAGTAACCGGGACCAGCGGCTTAATGTGCCTTCCGAAGCATGGATTCTCTTACTCTTGGATAATCAGGTGATCAACCTGGATTATCTTTTGGTTAGGATAATCACAAAGTATTTTTTGTGGTATGTCCCCACCGGGATTCAAGTCGTCCAATGTTAAAATGATTATTATTCAACGTAGAATGTTACGTTACGGCACCTTTACGTTTAATGCAGACTCCCCTACCTTTATCTTCTACATTCCTTCTCATTATTTACTACTTTATTATTCACCTGTCATTGTTATCTAAACAATGCCTAGGCGCATACCCTTCAATACTAATTTGAATAATAATACCTCTTTTCAAATTAGCAGTACGGCATTCATTAAGGAGAATCACTATACAGTTTAAAACATTATTTCATTGGTCGTTGCTACTTAGGAATGTAAGTTGCTCAAATCCCACAGACTACCTCCACTAGATGCTACAGACAAGGTGTATCGCGACGAACGCTGATGACCTTTTGGTGTCATAGACATTTAAACCGAGGGGGTATGTATCTTGGACAGGTCAATTTAATAGTAAATAAACAATGAACAGAATCCTTCTTCTACATGTAATAGCCTCCGTGGCCTAGTGGTTAGAGCGTTAGGCTCACGATCTGGAGGTCCGGGTTCGATTCCCGATAGGGATATTGTCAAAATCACTTTGTGAGACAGTGCTTTGTTTGGTAAGGACTATTCACTTTGCTGGCTTGAATCACCGAATTGTCCGAAAAAAGTTAAATTATTCCATGCTTCGGAGGGCACGTTAAGACGTTGGTCCCGGCTATTAGCCGTAAAAACACCTCCATCAACTTGCAGTGGAGCAGTGTGGTGGAGTATGCTCCATACCCCCTCCGGTTGATTGAGGGGAGGCTTGTGCTCAGCAGTGGGAGGTATAGGCTGACCTTTTTGAATGACGAGCCGTCAGCCTTTTTTATCTGGTCTAAGTCTAGTCTAGTTTTTGTTGTCTGGTCTAGTCATGGCCTTCCTCTACACCATTTATTTACCTTCTATTTTGCTCTAATACTACAAGATATTTTTTTTCTAAAACGATTCGGTTGTTGGTGTATCTTCACCAACCCATAATAAAGTATTTAAAATCAATATTCTCAATAAAAATTCAAATAAATTTTTCAAGAATGGCATTTTTGACAATTCTACCAGTGTCGAGGCAAAAAACTCTAGATCCGGTGTCTATGTGAAGCAATCTGTGAGCAAACCTTAAATAGTACCGGCTGTATGAGTCCCGTTCTCGGAAACTTTGTTTTAAAGGTGACGGCAATAACGTTTAATGCGGTTCTTTGTCCTAATCAAGTTTTTTATGGATTAAAGATTTTGAAATTCAAAAACGCTCTAGAATTATGCGCTTGTGAATTATTTGACAGTATTTGAAGTGCTTCTATTTTGATGAATGTCGTCGATAATCATCGCATTTTCGAATACAATCGAATGCTAAATTCCAAGTTCAAAATGAATAAGATTTATTGTGTATCAGAATTTGAATTCAGAACTTAATATTTTATTTTGTTCACTTTTAGTGTTCACTTATAGTAGGTACGTTCACACAAGTACCTACTAAATTCTAAATTCAAATTCGAATATACGATAAATCAAATAATTGACGAAAATGAAAATTAGCATTCGTTTCAAATGCGATGATTATTTATCGAAGGACACGGTACTAAGTAAGTTGTTGCACGTCCCCCAAAAAGTCATCATCTCCCTAGCGTTATCCCGTTTTTCACAGGGTCCGCTTAACTAACCTGAAGATTTGATAGGTCCAGTTTTTTACAGAAGCGACTGCCTGTCGGCCCTTCCATCCCGCGAAGGGAAAACCAGCCTAATACAGGTTAGGTCACATACCTCCGAAAATGTATTTCTCGGGAATGTGGGTTTCCTCACGATGTTTTCCTTCACTGGTGAGCACGCGATAAGTAATCATTTATAATCCAAATATGAATTCGAAAACAAATTTGACAATCATTGGTTTAGGCCTGAGAGGCTAAAGAAGCAAGCGTTCTGCCACCTGGGCTACCACGGGTCACCTCCTCCAAAAAGTGGCAGAAAAAATGTAGTGTAAAACTAGCTACCGTAGATAAGTTCTAATTTGTTTTTTTTTACCTGAGTTTTCTTAGTGCCATCACAGATAAAGTGCCAATAAACTTTGGTGCCATCACAGATAAAGTGCCAATAAACTTTGGTGCCACCACGCATAGACATAGCCTACATACGCCGAGTATAGAAAATTGTTACTCATTTCTTACTGTTCTCTGTTCCCATGATTTCACCATAAAATACCCGAGTACATTGTCGCCGCATTGTCGACTTCACCATTGATTTCTAGTAAATACTATAGAATTATGCTAATAGTCTTTTGTCTGTGCGCAGTTTTTGCTATTGCTGCTTTTTCAGACGATCTATGCGGCAGCTAAGCTTGAATGATTTATTACTTTAATTAACTCAACAATGGTGCTGATTCCTGTAGACACCATCTAATTTTAACCTGTCATTTTCTTATCCGCCGAAAAGGAAAGGGGCAGGTAATCGGCAAGCATAACATTTTTGGAACACACGTCAGTTTTAGGCAGGAATTTTAACAACCCGCGCAAATTTTTATACTGGCCAATAACCTGACAGAATTAAGTTGACAGAACACGTCAAACGGGTTGCATACCAGTGAGATGGTTATAATTCGCCCGGGTTAACAGTTGTCAATCATCCGTCACTTTCTTTTTCGGCGGATAAGAAAATGACAGGTATAACTTAAAATAAAATCAGGAGGTGTCTGCAGGAATCGGGGCCAATGTGTTTATCACTTCATTAAGATCTCGTCGGTGTAGCATTCTCCATGCTACTTTTTTAGGGAAAAATATAATATCCAAACTTAAGAGCTAAAGTAAAAAAGGCTTTATTTATTTAATTTATAACTATCAAACGAGTCTGCGAATTGAGACAATAGCCGTGGGAATCTGATCTACATACAAAGAATACCGTCGCAAGCGCATGCATCTCATCGCGTTATCGCGAATCTGATACCGCCACATTCTATTAAGCTTTTAGTGAGTAATTTTATGTACTTAAGTATAACGAAATAATTCTTTGTATCAGTTGCTTTGAATGTTCTGCTTTTGTCTTTTAATTTCTTATTTAAAAAAAAAACTAAGCCAGTATGGTTTTCACTCACATCTCCCTAGCAGAATCCCGTATTTAACAGGGTCCGCTTTCCTAACCTGAAGATTTGACAGGTCCAGTTTTTTTCCGGTTTTTTGACTGCCTGTCTGACCTTCCAATCCGCGAAAAGAAGCCAGCCCAATACAAGTTAGGTACCTCCGAAAAAAACAGGTAATCAACGTAACTAGGTAGTTAAGTAGATTAATTGATTTATTAATCCAATCTATACAAACAACTCCATCAACCAGCAGCGGAGCAGCGTGGTGGAGTATGCTCCATACCTCCGGTTGATTAAGGGGAGGCCTGTGCCCAGCAGTGTAACTTAATAGGCTTATGTTTATTACTATAGCAACAACTGTATTCAGGGTGTTAGTGACATCGTAACGAATATTGAGGGGGTGATCCAGACCATGATTCTGAGTAAATATCAAGTGGAATTTTCCGTCGCAAAATTGATGATTGTTTTTTAGTTTTTTTTTTTAAATATTTTCAATTCTGCACTTGCGATGGAACATTCCACTTGATATTAAGTCAGAATAATAAGCTGAATCATCCCTCTCAGTATTTCTTACGATGTCACTAATACCTTTTTTTTTAGGATACTTATATTACAATTTGAGCGCCCGCGTCATGAGTTCCGAATTATATCAACCAATAGTCGTACCAAAATTGTCTACGTAGATAGATTTCGCTGTGGATATTTTTTTTTTATTAATATCGAAAATTATCAACATAATTATGCTTTACACGCTGAGAAGCAATTCTAAACCCGACATTTATTTATTTACTTAAGTACATGGGTTTGTCTCAACGCAAAGTATAGTTAATGTAAACATCAGTTAGCATACCCTTAATTGTATAAGTTATGTACGCCGTAATTGTCATATATATTAGTCACAATACCGTAACCTTATAAATGTAAAATGTTTTAATATATGTGATGTGGTTGTACTTTAAATAAATAAATAAGCATTCAGTCGCCCTCGATATACTCAATTCGCGTTGTACGCGGCCGCGAAACCCGTGCCGCCCGTGCTGATAGCATTAAACACCCCGGAAGACATAAATACCACACTCAGCAAAATACTGCATCTAATACCGACTCCACTAAAGCACTAATATCAAAACTCTTAGACCATGAAACGGTATACAATTATCGCATATTTCCCTTAGAACCTGAGACATACTCCATGCGTCTGGTCGGATGGAGGCACTGCCCATTAATTAGTACATCCGCCGTGACTCAAAGATATAAGTGCGCAGATATAAGTGACTTTAAATCAGCCTTGTTATTTAGTTTGTATGTTGTGGTACCTTCAAATCAAATCAAATCAAATCAAATCAATACATACATTCATACATTTTAGATTTAGTACGAATGCTCTTTACATAAAATACAAAATCGTTCCATGCGGAAAGCCACGGGAGCTCTGTGGTTCCTTCGCAATGAATATCAGCACATTGACTTAGGTCTGCCAACCATTGCCCAATGGCTCAAATTGACTTCAAAACGTTTTTTCGATTTTGTTCCGCATCACCCAAATCCCCTGGTAGATGCGATGCGACTTCCGAAGACATCCCGCTTAGGGACGGTACTGAAAAGTATCGACGCCCGAAGGACGTAATAATATACGACCCGAGTACTCTAGCCATAGAGGCAGCCAACCAGCTCGCAACAAGAAAAACTTCAGAATCCCGATTCTTTCAAATAATTTCCTCTCAGACGACGCCCTGAGCCGAGGTTCGCGCCCAACTAGCCACCTTCAGGCCTGTTGTCTTAAATTTGTACCGGATGAGAGTCCTCAGCGCTCCCCATTTGTCCGGCCAAGTAGTTAATGCCATCTGTGGTAAATCTACAATAAAAAAAGAACGAATGCTGTTCCGTAGTAAAATTAGAATATTAGGTCCACTATTTTGCTGCATAAACCTAGATAATGGAAAAAAATAATTAAAACACAAACAAACAATGTATGGAAAAAATTGTTTGTGTACCTACTACTCCTTGGCCGGACCACGATCTAGCACAGAATTTCTAATTAATTATATAAATAACATCTTCATTATCTCTACATTTCGAGTATGCTGCATACCCGGCTGATTGAGGAGAGGCCTGTGCCTAGTGGGACGTAAGTACATTATATAGCCTGTTTAAGTTAAAGTAATCTCTACTTTCAAGTGTATATCTGTTACTTTGACCCTCCCACTATCCCTTTGTCGGTTTTTACGACATACCCGGGAAAATAAGCAGTTGAATGCGTTTTAGTTATGTTTTTTTACTTCCAGTTATTAGCATAGAAGCATTCAGTGTGGTTAGAAGCATTTTATAATCTCATTTTCTTTCATCTATGTGCAAACTTGTTGCGTCACAGCTGAAATAACACAAACATTACTTACTTGTCTTTAGACATTGCTGGTTTTATAGTAATAGCACAACAAAACATAGCAATTAGCAGTATGAGATAATAGGCGAGAACCGTGCGCATACGCGGGATGGGATTTCCGTTCCCTTATAAATCGCGACAATTTCGCAACACATTATAGTTCTCACGATATTATAGCTAATTACATCTTTTTATGGAGTACTTGGCAATTTTTTTTACAACTTAATAGGTACCTAGAATATATTTTGTCTGACTGCTTTGGAGAAAGACATCCGAGCCGTAGTAACACTGAGGGTCGCAAGTTCGAATCCCAGCAAGGGCCTAAAATTAATTTGATAATTAATGATTATCAGATGCTCGCCAAGGAATCCCACATACTTGAGGAATGCTTCTCGGAAGTATGTAACCTAACCTGTATTGGGCTATCTTTCACTTAGCGGGTTGGAAGGTCAGGCAGTCGCTTCTAACAGGACATATTGAATCTTCAGATTAGGTCAGCGGCAGGACCTGTGAATCCCGGTAGGAAAACATCACATAAATCACTTCGAAGTTTGGTTAACACATTACAGGCTGATTGCCCGATGTCCAAAAGTAAGATGTTCCGTGCTTCGGAAGACATATTAAGCCGTTGGTCCCTTACATAAACATAAACAGCCTATATATGTCCCTCTGCTGGGCACTGGCCTCCCATCAATCAACCGGAGGGGGTATGGAGCATACGCCACCACGCTGCTCCAATGCGGGTTGGTGGAGGTGTTTTTACGGCTAATAGCCGGGACCAACGACTTAATGTGCCCTCCGAAGCACGGAATCATCTTACCTTTTCAGACAATCAGGTGATTAAAGTCCTTACCAAACAAAGGACAGTCTCACAAAGTGATTTCGACAATGTCCCCATTGGGAATCGACTTACTACTTAATGTTGTAAACTCGTATTAATTGTAACACGACAGAAGATGAAGAATAAAAGTACGGAAGTATCATAGTATAAACTTTAACGGCGATACGGGTCGCCACCTATCACGTTGGTCTAACAGAAAGCTCGGTTCGGTTTGGGTAATTAATTCATCTAGCGATGGATGTACCTCTGACTACCCCAATCGGAATATAGTCGTCAGCTTATGTATTAAACCTTTGTGTACAATATCCCGTTACAATAGTCAAGGTAAAGTGCACGGTGCATCGCGAGGTGCGCAAACGCATGCCATAAAAATGTGAGAAAGCACTGTTATACTTTCCTATTGACTTGTCTACTTAGCTATCTGCTGTATCTTGGTGGTAAGCTAGTTACTTAGTGAAACTATGGAGCTGATTGCAGTATACACCATCTAAATTTATTTTAAGTTATACCTGTCTTTTTCTTATCCGCCGAAAAGGAAAGGGACGTGTAATCGACAGGCATAACATTTATACAGGCTGTTGGTGACATTGTAACGAAAACTTTGAGGGATGATTCAGACCATGATTCTGAGTTGATATAAAGTGGAATTTTCCGTCGCGAAAGTATGGAACTAAAAATAATTAAAAAAAAACCACCAATTTTTCCGACAGGAAATTGCACTTGATATCAACTCAGAATCCTGGTCTGAATCATCCCTTTCAGTATGTGTTCGTTACGGTGTCATTAACACCTGTACGTACTTGTACAGTCATGAGCAATATAATGTACCCATTTTAGGACTCTGTTGCACTAACATATTTGACATTTAGTGAGACTTACAGTTCAATTTGTCAAAAAAGTTAATGTGACATGGTACCAGAGTGTTGCTCGTGACCGTACCTGTCCACCTGTAAGTATAACAAATGTCATTTTTGGGTAGAAATTTTAACAGCACACGTCAAACGTCAAGCATATCAGTGACATATCTATTTTTCATTCATTCACTCATTCATTTTACAATTCTCAGCTGTCAATTGCGTTTTTACCAACTTTGTGGCTTTTCAAGTTTCCACTTGTCCGTCTCCCCACCACACATCATCAGTTATGCCCAGCCAGCAATCAGGAAACCCGTTAACGTTTGTTTGTTATCGCCAGTTCGATTCCTGTTTGCATTCCTGCGCTGGCGCATAAACCCGAACAATGGCTGTTTGAATTGCCGGTACGTTCCTATAGTCGCATGTCACTGGGTGTTACTGTATAGAGATTTTTGGTCTGATTATGTAACTAAAGGTAAATATTTGGAACAATTTAACTTACATAATGAGATACTAATTTATGTTAGAGTGCAGTTTTCACTAACACAGTTGGTTCAACAATTATCTATAGACAGCGGCTTACCAAATATCACGTTGGTCTAACAGAAAGCTCAGTCTTCTTCTTCTACTTATTCTTCCTAAAATTAAGATTTGTCAATCATCCGTCCCTTTCCTTTTCATGCGGATAAGAAAATGACGGGTATAAATTAAAGTAAAATTAGGAGGTGTCTGCAGGAATCGGGGCCAATACATATATTGCAACAGTGTTGAAACATCGGGAATCTCATAGCCCTGATTAACGCGGTAAGAACTCGGTATTATGTGTTTTAATAATATTAATACATACATACGTACGTGAGCTTATGTTACGTTATGTAAAATTCAATTTTATCAAATTCAAATTCAAAAATGTCTTTATTTACACTTTAAATCGTAATTTTTTTACATAACGAGCGTCTCATCCGCCTGAAACTACTGCAGCTTCTCACAATCTGTATAGCCGGGGAAAAGAAGCTGCAAGAAAAACCTTGGCACAGGGCCCTAGACGTTCTTTAAAAAAATAAACATTATTATATTTTTATACGATTGAGTCATTTAGCATTAATATCTTCTAAATAATCACTAACTTTATAATAACCTTTTTGTAAAGTTACTGTTTAACTACTGTCTTAAAACAGTTGAGTATCAAGAGTCTACATAAGGATCAGATACATTGTTGCTAAAATGCGTGTTTACTGGTTGTTTATTAAGTTCCTTATACACTGTACAGTTAAACTAACGCCTCGGTTCTACATTGTTCCAGGTTCAGAAACCTAATGTCACAGACTACACAGTAATGTAATGTACACTTGTGTTGCCAAGTGTAGAGCATTTGCGTTCTTTTTTTTTAAGAATTTTTATCAAGAAAAACATAATAATTAGTCCGACTTTTTATAACGTTTTTTTATGACGTCACAGTGAGCTTATACATACAATATCCTTAGTAATTTCGTGTTTTGGCGTTTAGTAATCCCGACGACCCGATTACTCTAGCCATAGAGGCAGCCAATCAGCTCGCGACACCAAACACTTCAGGACCCCGATACCGACCCCGCCGCCGTGGTCGACGATTTCCCTCGATCAGCGCTTATCGCTATCGATCCACTCGGGTCGAATTATTCTTTCAAATATTTTTCCTCTCAGACGACGCTCTGAGCCGAGGTTCGCGCCCAACTGGGAACCCTCAGGCCTGTTGTCTTAAACTTTGTACCGGGTAAGAGCCTTCGGCGCTCCCCATTTGTCCGGCCAAGTAGTTAATGCCATCTGCGGCAAATTTACAATAAGTCACGAAAAGAAGGCGTTTAGTAAAAAATAACTGTTTTGACTGGTTGGACACTAGCCTATTTTGATTAAACATGCAGCTTTAGTCTCATTCCAATCAACTGCCAATTCCAGAACGTGCTTTGGGTGACATACCAAAGCTCTAGTTTACAACCTTGAATTATTATCATTTTCATCGTTTTATCGAACAAGCGAGCCTGTTTGGACATGTATCATCCTGTCAGGGCTGCTAATCAAGGGATCACCTGTTCGGGGCCTGTTCTTAGTATTCTGGAACATGTTTAACTAGTTTTGTCTTGGGCTGTGACTATTTTTAATAATGGAAGCCTCCGCCGAACGAACGGCCTCCGTGGTCCAGTGGTTTAAGAATTTTGGCTCACGATCCGGGTTCAAATCCCGGCGAGGACATATCACGAAAGTCACCTTGTGATCCCTAGTTTGTTTAGGACATTACAGGCTGATCACCTGATTGTCCGAAAGTAAGACGATCCGTGATTCGGAAGGCGCGTTAACTACTTACTGATGTACTTACGTAAGTTAGTAACGTTACGTGAGCCATGTCAGGGGCCTTTGGCGGCTCAATAGTAACCCTGACACCAGGGTTGATGGGGTTGGTAATCCACCTCGCAACCCACACGATAGAAGAAGATAATGAAAGCACTGACATCCTATAACCAAATAGACTCACGTTCGCTAAGGTGTTTGTCTAAAAAAAAACGTCCGAACTGTGTTGTAAATACGTATAAGTTCGATCCCTCAAATTAAGATGTTATGGCTGTTCGAATAAAGTGCAATATCGGTTTTACGGTCACGAGCATTAATATGTATACACTTTGGTACCATGTCACATTAACTTTTTTGACAAATTGAACGGCAAGTCTCACTAAATGTCAAATATGTCCTCCACCAACCCGTATTGGAGCAGCGTGGTGGAGTATGCTCCATACCCCCTCCGGTTGATTGAGGGGAGGCCTGTGCCCAGCAGTGGGACTTATATAGGCTGTTTATGTGTTTAATATGTGATAAGTATGTCGAATAAATATGTTTTCTTACTTTCTTTCTTATATGTGTATAGGTTCGGTTCAGTTGTACCTAGGATAAATCACGTCAAAAATGTACGTACTTATGTGTACTTAAACTGTAAAGAAGGTACTTAGTAATTTTGCCCTGAATTGACCTTATTCCTCATTCTATGCCTGAACATTGTGTCCATCAAAACGGGTATAATACATTTGATCTGGCTACTCGTATTATGATGCAATATTATTTAAAGCGATAGAAATATTACGTACTCTGTTCCCGATATGGTTACGTTGGTAGATCGTCATATCCTGTGTGCGCGTGCGCGGATGTGGGGACGCAATAAAACCAAAACCGATGGCACATGATAGGCGGCAATAGCCTCCGACTTTATGAAAAAAAAAGCTTTTTTTTCAAGGTTGACAGGTCTGGGGGGAAGCGTATCCGGTAAAAATAATAATCTTGTAATTGAAGCTAAATTAAATTCATTATATTCTCCATATTGGAACGGCCTTTGTCTTCCAGTGATTGCGTCATCCGTTGCGCAGTTGCGTTGGGCTTACTATCCGGAAGCCTCAGGAACGAATCCCAGTATCAAAAAAATAACTTTGTTATCTCTAATTTGGTTAGGACATTACAGGCTGATCACCTGATTGTCCGAAAGCAAGATGATCCGTGCGTCGGAAGCCACGTTAAGCCGTTGGTCCCGGTTGCTACTCATGAATATAAGTACGCGTTGATGATGATGATCTCTCTCCGACCGATTTCGGCCATGGCGACCACTTCGGCGTACGGGTTACATGAGTCATGTTAGGGGTCTTTGGCGGCTCAATACTAACCCAGAGATAATGACGCTGGTAATTCACCTCACAACCCATACGATAAGAAAAAGATTTTTCATATTAAGTAATCAAATGTCATACCTGGCGTGTGTTAAACATTTTGTATGTGGTGTGTATTGTTGTTGATTTGTATTGTATGCATGTGTGTCTGTAGACCAAATAAATCATTTATCTATCTATCTATCTATCTAAATGTATGAAGAGAATACAAGAGACAAAACGTATATTCTATAAATTCAAATTAAATAAAAAACATTCATAAACGCACGTCCTTATTCTCTATTATAGTGAAATCAACAAAATGAGAGAAAATATAATTATTTTCACGCGCATTTGATTAAAGTTTACCTAATCACACCCACTTGTTACGCCGGCTAAGTTGTTAAAAAAACACCCATATTATATTTTATTAATCGATCAGATATAAGAAAATGCGGCCATCACTATAATGCTCGTTTTACCATACTTTAATCACTGTATCTTTTGACAAGCTTTTATTATCTACTAGCTTTTGCCCGCGACTTCGTCCGCGTGGCGTGTTATATAAGAGAGAGATCTTTGTGTGTGTGGGAGTGCATACTTATGCAGTTTAGATTTTTTCATAAGTACAATTTTTTTCCCAATAACTCCCATTTTTCAAAATACAGCCAAAAATAAACTTTATATTTACTAAGGTATGCATGCATGCTAGATTGAATAAATTGATTGAATTGATTTTTTTTTAATTGATTGTTCATTGAGTTTTAATTTTAATACACACTTCCTCTCTTCCCTTCAACGTTGCTGTGCCCTACAGGGTCCATGTTTTAGTTCCTATGCCTATGTAACACCCCATTGTACTACATGGAATGCAATAAATAATTTAATTTAATTGAATTGAAAACATCTATCTTACGCGGTTTCGATTTTTTCATACAAAGGTTTTTTCCGCTAACTCCCGTTTCCGTGAGATTTTTGCAATATCCTGTTGCAACTAAGCTTTAAGTTTACTAAAGTACCTGCATGCCAAATTTCAAACGTCTAACTTGAGTGGTTTAGATTTTTCATACAAAAGGATTTTCCCGCTAATTCCCGTTCCCGTGGGAATTTCGGGAATTCCTTTCTTAGTGCACCTCTACGGTATCTAAGGTACCTGCGAGCCAAATTTCAAACATCTAACTTGAATGGTTTAAATTTTTCATACAAAAGGATTTTCCCGTTAATTCCCGTTCCCGTGAGAATTTCGGGAATTCCTTTCTTAGTGCACCTCCACGGTACCTAAGGTACCTGCATGACAAATTTCAAACGTCTAACTTGAGTGGTTTAGATTTTTCATACAAAAGGATTTTCCCGCTAATTCCCGTTCTCGTGAGAATTTCGGGAATTCCTTTCTTAGTGCACCTCTACGGTACTTAAGGTATCTGCATGCCAAATTTCAAACGTCTAACTTGAGTGGTTTAGATTTTTCATACAAAAGGATTTTCCCGCTAATTCCCGTTCCCGTGAGAATTTTCGGAATTCCTTTCTTAGTGCACCTTTACGGTACTTATGGTACCTGCATGCCAAATTTCAAACGTCTAACTTGAGTGGTTTAGATTTTTCATACAAAAGGATTTTCCCGCTAATTCCCGTTCCCGTGGGAATTTCGGAAATTCCTTTCTTAGTACAACTCTACGGTATCTAAGGTACCTGCATGACAAATTTCAAACATGTAACTTGAATGGTTTAGATTTTTCATACAAAAGGATTTTCCCGCTAATTCCCGTTCCCGTGAGAATTTTGGGAATTCCTTTCTTAGTGCACCTCTACGGTACCTATGGTACCTGCATGCCAAATTTCAAACGTCTAACTTGAGTGGTTTAGATTTTTCATACAAAAGGATTTTCCCGCTAATTCCCGTTCCCGTGGGAATTTCGGGAATTACTTTCTTAGTACACCTCTACGGTATCTAAGGTACCTGCGAGCTAAATTTCAAACATCTAACTTGAATGGTTTAGATTTTTCATACAAAAGGATTTTCCCGCTAATTCCCGTTCCCGTGAGAATTTTGGGAATTCCTTTCTTAGTGCACCTCTACGGTACCTAAGGTATCTGCATGACAAAATTTCAAACGTCTAACTTGAGTGGTTTAGATTTTTCATACAAAAGGATTTTCCCGCTAATACCCGTTCCCATGGGAATTTCGGGAATTCCTTTCTTAGTACACCTCTACGGTATCTAAGGTACCTGTATGCCAAATTTCAAACGTCTAACTTGAGTGGTTTAGATTTTTCATACAAAAGGATTTTCCCGCTAATTCCCGTTCCCGTAGGAATTTCGGGAATTCCTTTCTTAGTGCACCTCTACGGTATCTAAGGTACCTGCATGCCAAATTTCAAACGTCTAACTTGAGTGGTTTAGATTTTTCATACAAAAAGATTTCCCTTCACTACTCTGCTCCTATTGATTGTAGCGTGATGAAAAGTATACTATAACCTGTCCAGGAGTGTGAAGAATAATTGTACCAAGTTTCATTAAAATCCGTCCAGTAGTTTTTGTTTCTATAAGGAACATACAGACAGACAGACAGACAGACAGACAGATAGACAGACAGACAGACAGACAGACAGACAAAAATTTTACTGATTGCATTTTTGGCATCAGTATCGACCACTTATCACCCCCTGATAGTTATTTTGAAAAAATATTTAATGTACAGAATTGACCTCTCTACAGATTTATTATAAGTATAGACTAGCGACCCGAAAATCGAAGCGAATCGAAAAATGAAATTATTTACGACATCACATTAAAAACCTCAAAAATAACAGTATTTCTCCACTATTTAATGGATGTTATTATACATAAAAACCTTCCTCTTGAATCACTCTATCTATTAAACCGTATCAAAATCCGTTGCGTAGTTTTAAAGATTTAAGTTTTTTTTTTGACGTGACTTATTGTAGATTTGCCGCAGATGGCATTAACTACTTGGCCGGACAAATGGGGAGCGCTGAAGGCTCTCACCCGGTACACCGTTTAAGACAACAGGCCTGAGGGTGCGAACCTCGGCTCAGGGCGTCGTCTGAGAAGAAAAATATTTGAAAGAATTAATCGACCCTAGTGGGTCGATAGCGATAAGCGCTGAATGAGGGAAATCGTCGACCACGCCGGCGGGGTCGGTATCGGGGCCCTGAAGTGTTTGGTGTCGCGAGCTGATTGGCTGCCTAAAGATTTAAGCGTACATAGGGATATAGGGACAGAAAAACCGATTTTGTTTTATACTATGTAGTGATGTGATTTTCACACTATAACTAAGTACGTACTGTTTGTAAAGCAGATACATTAGAATAAAATTCCTCATTCGTAGCTGTCATAAATAATTTACCAGCTTTAAACCGTGTAAATCTACTTGAAAATTCCATCGGCATTAGGTACGTCAAAAGTTCAAACTCCTACAGTGAACAGTCTTCCCACCTGTTAACTTGTGGCTGTATAATTACCAGCCTATTGTCTGACAGTTTGTCACCGTCGACCGTGGACGGTCACCATCGCAGAACTACCGCGACCGTTGCGCCGTTAACACGCGTACCGCTCGAGTCGACCATTTGAATCGATCGATTCTAATTTATTACTAGTAAATGCGAATTTGAAATAACTCGTTCCATTTAAATTAAAAAGTGCGACTTTTTAATTTTGAAATTGGAATTCAATTTCAATTATTTTTAAATCTTGAATATTTTAATTTTTAAAAGTGCGTTCGAATTAATTTTAAGACATTTCTATTTTTTTAAGGACTGTTTGGAGTGAATAGGACGATTTTGATCCAGTATTTTGTGAAAGTGTTGGAAAGACAATCTAGTTTGAGATGACCCCAGTGGGACTTCTGTTCAAAGTGAACAGGTGAGTTAGCGGAGGTCTGTTAAGTGGAGTTGCGGGGCAAGTTTAAACTCGGGCTATTTGTGAAACGACCAATTTGGAATGGTCTTGAGTTAATTATTTTAATTACTTACATTAAGAAGTGATTGTATTTAATAAGTATTGTCTGATATTAACTTGAGTTTGTTTCTTTTTAAAAGTTTAACAAACAAATAAATAATACGAACCTATTCAACAATGGATCAAATAATTATTTTTAGATTTTTCGTTAAAGACCACACACTTCAAAAAACTAAAATTGTAGAGATCATTTATGAATGCAGTCCCACATACGTAATTATGAAAATATACAAAATGAATACGTAGTTATTTATGGTGCCTATTATGTTTTCCCTTATGAATTAGAATATTTCCAAAAAGCCCTATTGCTCGACTTGCCTCGCGACATGTCCATTTGTATGCAGTTACACATGACCATGTACGAGTGAGGGTCGTTCTATGGGATGCGCTTGCGCATACACGTGTGTCAATATTCTATGGAAACTTTTTGTATGTTTGGTTTACCACTTTTTTATGATAGAAATGTAACTCAAACCACTTTAATTAACTAGAAATAATATAAATATTATGAAGTACCTATAATATAATCATTCCAAGCATATTGTAAAGACTAAATATTTGAATATGATGAACAATTTAAGTCGGCGACGGGCTCGTAATTTGTCAACGTAGTCGTGGCTTATGGCGGCTCAATAATTACCTGATACCATGGTTGATGGGGTTAGGTAATCCATCTCACAACCCACACGATAGGAGAAGAACGTAGTCATCTACATAGGTACATTCATAAGATCACGCCTACTTCTCGTTAGGGTAGGCAGAGACCACGGAATTTCCTAGCGTTATCCCGTTTTCGCGGGGTCCGCTTACCTAACCTGAAGTCTTGACACGTCCGGTTTTTACAGAAGCGATTGCCTGTCTGACCTTCCAACCCGCGCAGAAAATACCATACCGATACAGAAACGCATTTCTCGGGAATGTGGGTTTCTTTAACCTGAGTACGTGATAATCATTTATGATCCAAACCAAATATGAATTTGAAAACTATACTTTAGGCCCGTGCTTGGTTTCAATCCTGTGACCTAACAGTGAGAGTTAAGCGTTCTTCCAAATGGGCTACCATGGCTTTTCAATACATACCTAGACTTATATCTATATAGATAGAAATTACTAAGCAAAGAACATTGGCGAGAAAATATTTAAAAAAAAGTTAGCGTCTAGTAATGCGACATTTACTAATCTTCATAGGGTTTCCCGTGCGTTTATTTTAAGACTAATATGTTTAAGAACACATATAGACTCATTTTAGATATTAATGATGAATAGACGCTGTAATTTGGACTTAAATAAAAACTTGTATGGGCGCTCGCCATTGTTCTTTACTGCATGTTGTTTTGTTACTTGTGCACTGCCTTCCCCGATAGTGATTACAAGCGTGAGTTTTGTCTATTCGTTTATTAAAAAAAAAAACTGAAACAGAGGTGGTGATTCCAGTACACATCTTTACATTTTCCTTTTTTTATTTCCCGTCCCTTTCCTTTTCGGTGGATAAGAAAATGACAGGTGTAATAAGCAACGCAACTTAAAATAAATTTAGGAGGTGTCTGTGGGAATCAAAGCATTGGCCCTATCTATCAATTATATTATCTGACTGTTACTATGAACGAAAAAAAAATAAACACTTTTATTTTACTTACTTAAAACATTAATTACAACAATGACATTTCAGTAACAATATTTACTTAACTTGTTTTTAATAAATGTGAAACCTTGATATTCAAAGGTAGTTTTAATAAAAATAATAATCGTGTTCAGACGGCTGTTATTAAAAGAAATCTTTTATTTATGTTTAAGTCTGTTTTGTTGGATACTACAAGTACTTACAGTAACATTTATTTTATGAGAGTGTTAATACATTTTGCAAGATTGTTCATACTATAATTTGTATGAGATTAAGTATGTATGAACGCTAATAATCGGCATTCAAAAATTTGCTTATTTACTGACGCGTTCGCGAAAAAATACTTTCCTTTTGAGATTTGGAACCGTAAAAAAATAATACAAGAGGACCAATATAACACAACATAGTCCGAGGTACATCCATCGCAAGATGAACTAAGGCCCTAAATTCAGACCATGATTCTAAGTTAATATCAAGTGGAATTTTCTTGTCGGAAAATTCATGAAAATTTTAGTGTCTTTTTACATTATTTTCCGTTTCATACGTTTGCGACGGAAAATTCCACTTGATATCAACTCAGAATCATGACCTGAACCCTCAAAGTTTTCGTTACGATGTCACTAACACCCTGTATATTTACGAATGTGAGTTGGAATGTTGGTTGTCAACAGTGGCTGCAAGTTGTCTTTAATTACTTGTGGCTCTGCCCACCCCATTAGGGATTACGGGCGCGAGTTTATGTATGTATGTATGTGAGTTGGACGAGCGATTCAAGAATAAGGCCCCATGCTTAATGACGATCAAGTCAGATCGCACTAATACAAGATGCAGTGTTCCGAGGAAGGACTGGTCTGGTCAGGGAGGAAGTGTTTATTGCTGGGAACTAACGGGCCGACTGCGTGGTCTGCGACGATTAAGCAGGGAAATGACCGGGGCAATCGTTGCTTACATAACATACATACATACACAACCTATTTATGTCACATTGATGGGCACAGCCTCTCAGTCAACCGGAGGGAGGTATGAACCGTGAAAGCCACACCATGTGGCTCCTGTGCGGGGTTCGGGGTGCGCGGTGCGGGGTGTGGGGATTTTCATCAGAAATCATATCAGATTTTTACAAAATCCATACCTATAGAAATTAACACGTAATTTCTATTCCGTTTTTTTTAAAGTAAGCAATCATCTATATTTACAACAATATAGGTAATATTAACTGTTTCTTGGCATATTATGAAATGACTCAAATAAATAAAATTATCACTGACCATTGCATTAAAAATAAACTGCTCTCGTTGACGTCTTTTCTATGAAGAATACTTATGAATCATCAATGAGTGGATTGTTCTTATACAAGTTAATATTTATGTATGTATTGTTAGTAACATACACTTACTTGCATTAATAACATTATTTAATATTATAATGAACGCGTGAAGATAACTGCGGATAAACAAGCAGCATAAAAATAAACTGATAACGGAATTATTGAACCAGAAAGCGATATAAATAAATTAAAGATTATAAACAAAAGGTTATAAATAAAATAAGATTTACAATGTCATTTATATTGTTATTAAAATAACAACTTGATAAACATAAACTGCATTACTCGCTACTTACACGTCATAATAATTATAATAATAAATAAGTTTATTTTAAGTTTGTTCCGTGCTTTGGAGGGCACGTTAAGCCGTTGGTCCCGGCTATTAGCCATAAAAACACCTCCACCAACCCGCATTGGAGCAGCGTGGTGGAGTATGCTACATACCCCCTCCGGTTGATTGAGGGGAGGCCTGTGTCCAGCAGTGGGACGTATATAGGCTGATTATGTTTATGTATGTTTTTGTTACTGTCTATTTATTTGTACTCTCTTGTATAAGCTCTTTTTCCTGCATGTTTTGATTGTAAGTTATGTGTTACTCATTATAGTAAATATGTGGTAAACATTATTATTATTGTGGTATTTTCCCGGAATTGGGATCTCCGTTAGGCGCGAGTAGGGTTCCTGCAACCGACTTGGCTCCACACGTATTGGCTTGCCTTTCCTGTGGAGCTAGCCAAGGAGGTCGAGAGGGTGACGTAGGTCTTAGGCAACCCTGCGCTTCCTTAAGTGTGTCCTAGGCGACTCATTGTCTGTGGAGAGGATACTTCACCCACGTAAGTCTGATAAAGGAAGGTAAACATTAAGGCAAATATTAATAGAGTGTTAGGACTGGTCAACAATGGTGGTGTCCTATATAAAAGGGCTTAACTCAGCCGCGGCGCGAGCCACAACACTGGTATTCTGTGGTTGCTGTGCAGAGCCTACACGCTCTTATCCTGTCCATGCGAATTTTTCAATGTATATCTTCGTTAACGTTAACGAATGACTCAAGATGTACTTTAGACGTTAAAACCAGAATAGCAATGGCAAAACAAGCTTTCCATAACAAAGGGTGCATATTCAAGGCTAGGATTGCCAAATCTATCAGAAAAAGATGTGTCAAAACCTTCGTATGGAGTATAGCCCTCTATGGATGTGAAACTTGGACACTGACACAGAAGGACAGAGAGAGACTCGAGGCCTTTGAAATGTGGTGTTGGAGGAGGATGGAAAGAATAAGTTGGACAGAAAGGGTTACAAATGAGGAAGTGCTAGTAAGAGTAAGGGAAAAGAGACAAATACTGAGAATTATTGAGGACAGAAGAGGCAAGATGATTGGACACCTAATAAGACACGACGAATTCATTAAAAACATCATAGAAGGAAAGCTAGAAGGAAAGAGAGGAAGGGGAAGACCAAGAAGAGCTTACATGGAACAGATTAAAGAAAAGGTTAACGTCGTGTCTTATAGGGAAGTCAAGGAATTGGCCTTTGATAGACTGGCATGGAAAATGCTACACCGACAAGAGCGTGGCTCTTAAATTGATGATGATATCTTCGTTACGCCCACGATGGTGTCATGTATCTGAAGCATTAAGTATTGACGACCTCTGTGGCCCAGTGCGATGTGCTCACGATCCGGAGGTCCCCGGGTTCGAATCACGGTGGGGACAAATCACAAAAATCACTTTACGATCCCTAGTTTGGTTAGGACATTACAGGCTGATCACCTGATTGTCCAAAAGTAAGATGTTCCGTGTTTAGGAAGGCACGTTAAGCCGTTGGTTCCGGTTACTATTTACTGATGTAAGTACGTAGTCGTTACATGAGTCATGTCAGCGGCCTATGGCGGCTCAATAATAACCCTGACACCAGAGTTGATGGGGTTGGTAATCCACCTCACAACCCACACGATAGAAGAAGTATTAAGATGAAAATCATTATACTTTTAAGTATACCTATTTCCAACTCGAGACTTCGGTAATGTGTAAATAATAGTAATGATACTTGATAACTGGTAATTTGTGTCATTTCCTATGTAACTGTTATTTTCTAACTGAATTATAGAATAGGGTAGTATCTAACGTAATATCAATTTATTTATTATAGTAAATTAAATGTTAAATGACAAAAATAACTTACAATCTATAACTGATGGCCAATTTATACAAAAGAAATCTAAGACTACCTCTACAAAATTACAAATTAAACATTAATACAATTAGAAATTAACAATTCAAGACCTTACGTGTCTAATCGTCAAATAATCCCCCCCGAGTTATTCCAGGCGCAAAGGTCCCCATTACACTCGCCGCATTACCACGTTGTATGGCGATGGACAACCTTTGCACCAAGAAAGAGCCCGCACGCATATCGGACCCCCTCTCTCCAACCAACTAGTCAAATCAGTTACTTTTTACTTAATTACTAAACATCTTTTTTTGACGTGACTTATTATAGATTTGCCGCAGATGGAATTTTAACTACTTGGCCGGACAAATGGGGAGCGCTGAAGGCTCTCTTACTAAACGTCAAAACTAGTAATTACTATGGAATTTGTGACAAAATGTCGCATTTATTTTTACATTTTTCTTTATTCAAATTCATAAATAAGTTGAATAGAAAAAAAAACAATCTCCCTAGCATTATCCCATTTATGTCACAGGGTCCGATAACCTAACTTACAGGGCTAACATACGCAATGTGATAAATTTATCGATCGATTCAATCAATTTAGTCGAAATCGATAAGTTATTTTTTTTTTCCTAACATGCGTATTTTGACAGAACGACATGACTTATTTTGGGTTCACATAAAACGACGTAATTATATCGTCAGAATCGATATAACTTTCCCGTGACAAAATTTAATCACGTTGTGCAGAAGATTTGACAGGTCCGGTTTTTTACGGAAGCGACTGCCTGTCTGACCTTCCAACCCGCGAAGGGAAAACCAGCCCTATACAGGTTAAGAGAGGAGCTCGGTAGCGCAGCGGTTAACGCGCTCGGTCTGCGATTGTTGAAGTTAAGCATCTTTCGCATTTCATAGGATGGGTGACCACAAAATTAAAAAAAAAGTTTTCATCTCGAGCTCCTCCGTGCTTCGGATAGCACGTTAAACCATTGGTTCCGGCTGCATTAGCAGTCGTTAATAACCATCAATCCGCACTGGGCCCGCGTGATGGTTTAAGGCCCGATCTCCCTATCCATCCATAGGGAAAGCCCGTGCCATAGCAGTGGGGACATTAATGGGCTGATGGTGATGATGACAGGTTAAGTCACATACCTCCAAATGCATTTGTCGGGAATGTGAGTTTGTGCTTCTATGCTGTTCTGGGAGCATATAAAAAACATAGAACACGTTCAGCAGCTTCTCTTCCCGGGCATGTCGTAAAAACCGCTTGTGTCCTCTAACATGATGGACTAATGTTATGGGCGATAGGCTGATCCCTTATCACCATAAGGTTCATCATATCCATCTTTGGACTTCGTATCAACAGTGGCTGCAAGTTGTCTTTGATTACTTGTGGCTCTGCCCACCCCATTAGGGATTACGGGCGTGAGTTTATGTATGTATGTATGTATGTGAGTTTTCTCACGATGTTTTCCGTTACCGCTGAGCGTGTGTGTGTGTTTCGGTTTTCACCATAAGTCGACGAATAAGTATACCTATATTCTGCACATAGCGAGCACACAAACAATTAAGAAATTACATAGCACAAGATGGAAATAATCAGCGAAGACGTACTACATAACTATTGCGTGTGAACAGAAAACGGTATATTGCGCTTGCGGGGTGCGCACACGATCAAACAGGTACTGACTTTGATCCGATTGTTTTTATTCATACATGTCGGCGTTTTTTTTATATTTGCTTTCATTAAAGTCTTTGCCAAATGCGGCTCGCGATCCGGAGGTCCTGGTTTTAAAAAAAAAGAAGAATAAAACTTACTTTAGTATCACCTCATTGTCCGAAAGAAAGATGATCCGTGCTTCGGAAGGCACGTTAAGCCGTTGGTCCCGGTTACTACTTGCTGATGTAAGTAAGTAGTCGCTACATGAGCCATGTCAGGGACCTTTGGCGGCTCAATAGTAACCCTGACAACAGGGTTGATCAGGTTGGTACTCCACCTTACAACCCACACTATAGATTCTATAGTCTTCTTCTACGTAGTATAGAAGAAGACTTAAGTAAGTATCTTATTTTTTTCGATTGATTAATGTGTAGGACTATAGTATAGAAGAAGACTTAAGTAAGTATCTTATTTTTTTCGATTGATTAATGTGTAGGACGTAAGAGAAGTAAGTAGGCTCACCCCACACTATAGATTCTATAGTCTTCTTCTATAGTATAGAAGAAGAC
Organism: Pectinophora gossypiella; assembly: GCF_024362695.1. Classification (NCBI taxonomy): domain Eukaryota; kingdom Metazoa; phylum Arthropoda; class Insecta; order Lepidoptera; family Gelechiidae; genus Pectinophora; species Pectinophora gossypiella. The sequence continues at coordinate 16,392,744 of NC_065409.1, forward strand.
TTAAATAAGTATCTTATTTTTTTCGATTGATTAATGTGTAGGACGTAAGAGAAGTAAGTAGGCTCGAAGAAAATGGAATTGCATAGTCTCTGCTTACCTCGGTGAGAACTTTTTAGAATTTTATGTATGTATGTATTTAAATGTCAAAAAGGCAGGCGCTGCGCGTAATACCCTCTTAAAATGATAATATTGGCAACCAAATAGTTTCCCGTTGATAGTTCAAGTGACATTTTAATGATTGGTACACTTCCCAACACAAAATGCGATGTATTTGCCTAACAAATTGTGAATTCTAGTGCTTAGGTTTTATGTATGTGTTGTCGTTATAAATAATGCAAGTTTGTATCTCATTGGCACAGTTCGGCCCACCTCGCTCACGGTTTGAAACTAACTTGGGAATTACAAAACTTGAAGTCTGTTTAATCGTGGAATAATCCGTGGGTGAGCCTCAATGTACAGTCATGAGCAATATCATGTACTTACCCACTTTAGAACCCTGTCGCACTATCATATTTGACATTTAATGAGACTTACGGTTTAATTTGTCAAAAAAGTTAATGTGACATGGTACACGAGACCGTACTTCATCATCACCAGCCCATTAACGTCCCCACTGCTGGGGCACGGGCCTTCCCTATGGATGGATAGGGAGATCGGGCCTTAAACCACCACGCGGGCCCAGTGCGGATTGGTGGTTATTAACGACTGCTAATGCAGCCGGGATCAACGGCTTAACGTGCCTTCCGAAGCACGGAGGAGCTCGAGATGAAACTTTTTTTTTTTTGTGGTCACCCATCCTATGACCGGCCTTTGCGAAAGTTGCTTAACTTCAACAATCGCAGACCGAGCGCGTTTACCGCTGCGCCACCGAGCTCCTCAACTCGGTCCGTACTTACCTACTATAAAACAAAACGATGAGGAACTTTCCAGGCTACGTTTCTTCAAAATATAGATGGCGCTGTCGAGTTTTGACGTGATAATTACCTATTTTCTCATTACTCTGGTAGCTACGTAGTTATTCAAAAATACAATGTAATGGCAGAAACATAATTGTTGCTTCACATTGGTGCTAATTCCTGTAAACACCATCTAATTTTATTTTAAGTTATATCTGTCACTTTCTTATCCGCCGAAAAGGAAAGGGACGGGTAATCGACAAGCATAAAATTTATGGAACACACGTCAATTTTAAGCACAAATCTAAAACAACCGTCTAAAAATTCGCCCGGGTTATTCATTTATTTACTCATTCTTCCTAAAATTAAGAGCTGTCAATCATCCGTCCCTTTCCTTTTCGGCGGATAAGAAAATGACAGGTATAACTTAAAGTAAAATTAAGAGATGTCTGCAGGAATCGGGGCCATTATGTATAGAATTATGTTGCTACACATTGCTTCTCTATATTTTGATAAGAATAGTAACAATGGAAGATGTAATTGAGCTTGGTTTATTTTTATTTTTTTTAAAGAACGTCTAGGGCTATACAGGTTGTGAGAAGCTGCAGTAGTTTAAGGCGGATGAGACGTTCGTTATGTAAAAATTGACGATTCAAAGTGTAACTACGTTACCTACTGAATAAAGATATTTTTGAATTTGGGTGTAATAAACGGGTCATCATTTATACTCAAAAACAAAAAGATAAAAAAATGCATATTATGTCTGTTATCCATGAAATTATAACGTTAAACGAAGGAAAATGTTTACAGCGCCGTCTGTATTGTCTTTGAAGAACGTTGCCTTGAAAGTCCCGCATTAGTGATTGAAATACTTATATATCAATATAGATATTATAGATAACATTTTACAATAGCTTAAATGCGCGGTAGCTATTAGATCTATCTATGTACAGAAAGCAGTATGACGTTCATTAGCATAATTATGTAGCAGTCAAGATTTAGGCCGATCAATTATTTTCTGTCTAACACTACACTTACTTCGTGGTCCCGTGGTTGACCGTTGGCATAATACAGAGGTCCAAGGGAATTATGAAAAAAATAAATAAGCGGGTGGAAGTGGTAGAGTTGAAAGAGGATGGCGTAGGCCTACATACCCCGACACGCATGGGAGCGTGTCCAGCCCAGCGGGCGCTGGGCCCGTAAGGGCATCCGCCGGCGGGGACGCGGTTGTGTAATATTATTATGGAATACCATTGTATTTAAGTCCATAAATTATGTAATACATACTAGATTTTAAAAAAAGAAAAGAAAGGAAAACATGAAACAGTAGGACTAGGGCCCTGTGCTGGGAGGTTTTCTGGCCACGTCTTTCCTCAGCGTTACAGATTCCGATGTGGTAGTAGTTTTACAGCTAGTTACATAATATGTAATTTAATTTTTTGACGTTCAAAAAGCGCTAACTTTGTAAGCCAATTTTGAAAAATAAATACTTTTGATTATTTTTTTAAATTTGTGTGCAATTGCCCGTATCCCCGCCACACGGCGGCAAGGAGGGACACCTTTGGGTTTTGGTGGGTATACCGGGTGGCGACACCCGGGGAGTCCCACACCACGTCGTGCCCCCGGGCGGCGTGGTATGCATAACGCATTTCCCAACGTTAAAAAAAGGCGTACATACCGCGATCAGATCCAGGATGTTTTAAAGAAAGACCAGGTCAGAAGTCCATCTTTTATTCTAATCTAAACCGGCGAGCATGCAGTCTTTGGTAAGAGTAGAAGAAGCGTAGATGGTGTGTCAGGATCGTAGTAAATGGAATGCCGTGGTTACTGCCTACCCTAACAGGAAATAAGCGTGATCTTATACATGGTCAAGCATAGAAATGTATCCCCCTATAATCTGTTAGACATGATTCCCACTGGAGATTACCAACAAGACTAGTAACGCGATAGCGCGGATACAAGTCGATGCTCGCCTGTCTGCGCGGGCGCAGTTCCCAGCGGTGTAGGTTACAGCAGCCCTGGCGCATGGCGATTTGTTTTGTTTTGCCTGGAAGCTTTGGTTACTTAGTTGGCGAAGAAAATCTACTCGGTACTTGTAAGCAGGTCAATAACAATAGACAGAGTAGACTAAAATCATTTCCGTAATCCCTAACAGGGTAGGTTGAATCACGAGTATAATAGTTACAGTAAACCTCCATGGACTAGTAGTTGAGCGTTGGACTCACGATCCGAAGGTCCCAGGCTCGAATCCCGATGAGGACATATAACAAAAATCACTTTGTGATCCCTAGTTTGCTTAGGATATTGCAGGCTGATCACCCGATTGTCCGAAAGTAAGATAATCCGTGCATCGGAAGGCACCTTTAGCCGTTTCCGGTTACTACTTACATCTGATATAAGTACGTGAGATGAGTCATGTCAGGGGCCTTTGGCGTCTCAATAATAACCGCACAACCCACACGATAGAAGAAGACGGTAAAGTATAGTTACATAGGGCATTATGTTTAATTGGAACATAGAACAAAGCATGAGCCTATTCTTGACAGCTGTTTTTATCTTCCCGGGTATGTCGTAAAAACCTATGTATCTTTTTAAATATGATGTACATTACTACATTAGTCCTGACGGGATTCAGCCCTCAAGGGTCGATCCATTTCTTCATATTCATATTCATTTATTGCATGTCACAAAAATAAATTAAGGTGCAACATAGTAAGAAGGTACATGTGACGCCCTGCAAGGGCACGGCAATATAAAAGAGGCGACACTAGGTGCCTTATTATAATAATATTATAACATCTAACTAAATATTATTGTTACGTAATTAGGTAGGTCATCATCATCAATTTAAGAGCCACGCTCTTGTCGGTGTAGCATTTTCCATTCCAGTCTATCAAAGGCCAATTCCTTGACTTCCCTATAAGACACGACGTTAACCTTTTCTTTAATCTGTTCCATGTAAGCTCTTCTTGGTCTTCCCCTTCCTCTCTTTCCTTCTAGCTTTCCTTCTATGATGTTTTTAATGAATTCGTCGTGTCTTATTAGGTGTCCAATCATCTTGCCTCTTCTGTCCTCAATAATTCTCAGTATTAGGTAGGTACAAAATTTAAATACAAATCCAGACGACGCCCTGGGCTAAGGTTTGCGCCCAACTGGGTACCCTCAGGCCTATTGTCTTAAATTTTGTGCCGGGTGAGAGCCCTTAGCGCTCCCCGTTTTCGAATTTCTATAGGTACCTATAATCCTCTCAAATGAAAAAGTGCTAGAAAGAGTTGAAGAAAAGAGAACCATAATGCAGACTATAGAGAACCGGAGAGGAAATATGATTGGCCACCTGATACGACACGATTTATTTATAACAAACATCATAGAAGGAAAAATTTAAGGGAAGAGAGGAAGGGGTAGACCTAGGAGAACATTTATGAAACAAATAAAAGAGAAGGTGCAGGTCGTGTCTTATCGTGAAGGATTTGGCAGGAAGAAGAGAGGAATGGCCATTACTCCACCGACAAGAGCGCGGCTCTCTCTTAAATAAAGAAAGAGAGAGAATCCTCTCAGAAGACGCTCTAAGGCGAGTTTCGCGTCCAACTGGGCACCCTCAGGCTTGTTGTCTTAAATTTTGTACAGGGTGCAAGAGGTAACAAATAACGTCAAAAAAAAAAAAACTGGCGGGATCTACATTAGACCTCCAAGTTGATTGACACGACCGGTTTTAAACCAATTTCAGATTTCTAAACAACCATACTGTAACCATTAAGCCATTAATCATTTTGTTATCTAATAATAGGTTCAATAAACGTAATTAACATGATAAGTACTTTACTTAACCGCAAGCCGCGTTGTTTGCGTTACGTTTACGTACACGTTAACGTTTGGTAGACAAATGGTTTATTGGTGCAAAAAAGTGTTAATGTTTTTACTTTCAGTGTGTTAGCGTAACATTTTTAAATCACGAATGAGCTTGACTTGACGAATTAAGTCATAATTTGCAGTAATACTTAGATTTGTTGGCAATTTCAAAAAAGGAACGTTACGTCACTTTTTAAGAGAAAAACGTTTTGGCGGGTGTTCCGTCTGCGACTACGAGGAAAGAAAAACAAGTGAAGACGATTATTGTCGAGAGAAGCGAAAACTGAAAGACTATTTGTTGTATTCTTTTGTATTAATATTTCTTATTATAATTTGTAGTAATAATATTTGGTTTCCGTAATAAGAGTGATATTTGAGCTACTTCACATTTACTGATTAAAACTGGGTATGTTACTAATATTTACGTTTTATTGTAGAGTTTGCTAACAGATTATGCGGTTTGGTTCCTAGATGCGTTTGTTTACTTAAAATTGTTTTTTTATGTCGTGACTTTTTTTGGCCGGACAAATGGGGCCCGCTGAGGGCTCTCACTCGGTACAAAGTTCAAGACAACAGACCTCAGGGTGCCCAGTTGGGCGTGAACCTCTATGACTTCAGTTCAGCCAGCACTCAATACCTGTCAGGACAAATGAAGCAAGCTAAACTAGACATGCATGATCATGATATCGCGTGTTTCTCCCCGTCACTGTCAGCCCAGAAGACATTAAATGCGTGTAACATGCGCAAGCGCAGCCGCGGTTATATCAACATAACATAACTCATGTATGACTAATAAAGGTTATTACACTGTAGGAAAATAAGGAAGTGTCTTAATGTCAAGTTTGTCATGTGATAAATTACGAGAGTACCCGCGAGTAGATATCCATCTTTGGACTTCGTATCAACAGTGGCTGCAAGTTGTCTTTGATTACTTGTGGCTCTGCCCACCCCATTAGGGATTACGGGCGTGAGTTTATGTATGTATGTATGTAAATTACGAGAGTGTCCACATGTTTCACACGTTATAAATGTTTATACATACATACATTTACGCTGGTCGTTCCTCGTGGAATGGGCAGAGGCATATTTAAGTCAAAACTACCCCTCAAGGGCTTTTCAATAATCAGATAAATACAAAATTAATGATAATTGTATGTTAAATGACATCGTAACGAAAACTTTGAGGGGTGATTCAGACCATAATTCTGAGCTGATATCAAGTGAAATTTTCCGTCGCAATAGTATGGAATTGAAAATAATTAAAAAAAAACATTAAAATTTTCACAAATTTTCTGACACGAAATTCCACTTGATATCGACTCAGAATCATGGTCTGAATCATCCGCCTCAGTATTCGTTACGATGTAACTAACACCCTGTACATTTTAATCTTAAGTAACAACCAATAGGTATGTCAAAGAATAATGAATAATATTATGTAATGATCAAGGTGCTGATTCCTGTACACACCATCTAATTTTATTTTAAGATATACCTGTCATTTTCTTATCCGCTCACGTCAATTTTAGGCAGAAATTTAGAAAGCCCTTCCAAACTTTTTTTATTGGCCAATAACCCGGCAGCGCCTGACACGAATTGGTGCGGCGCGGATAGTGTCCGTTCATAAGCACAGAAGTCCTCTGCCTCCGTGGTCCAGTGGTTGAGCGTTGGGCTCACAATCCGGAGGTCCCAGGTTCGAATCCCGGTGGGGACATATCACAAAAATCACTTTGTGATCCCTAGTTTGGTTAGAACATTACAGGCTGATCACCTGATTGTCCAAGTAAGATGATCCGTGCTTCGGACGGCACGTTCAGCCGTTGGTCCCGGTTACTTACTACTTATTGATGTAAGTAGGCGTTATATGAGCAATGTCTGGGGCCTTTGACGGCTCAATAAAAACCCTGACACCAGGGTTGATGAGGTTGGTAATTCACCTTACAACCCACACGATAGAAGATGCACAGAAGTTAAATTAGTATACGTAGTCATCCTATGACAGTCAAGTGATATAAATACGAGTATAATGGCGTGAGACATAATATGCATGCAAATCTTGACCATTGCATGCATATGCACAAACATCATGATGCAATATGTGTTATTCGCTTAATTACTATACTTTTACTGCAAGTGATATAATCGGATTATAAGTTAAATAAGGATGGATCGATCATTTTAATCTTCCTAGTTATACCTCTAGTTAATCCGCTAACTGAGGAAAGGCGATTATGTCACTTTGTAAATGTTCTCAATCAACTTATGATCATAATCATATAGCGGTTTAAAGTTGCGTGAATTTTATAGAGAAAATTATATCGAAAAATACTGACTCAAACGGGACTTGAACCCGCAACGAGTTAAGGCGGGACGAGCATTTTAATCATTCCTACGCCATCGGGTCCTCATCCTTGTCATCGTCATTTTTTCGACTCCAGCGCCATCTATCCGAAATATTAAGTTTTAATATTTATTAGACTTACTGGTGCTGTTTAGGATTTAATTATTGTTTTCTTTAAGTATTAAGTGAAACACGATTGTTTGGTTCCTTTTTCAATATTTCATATAAGTTATGTGTCTACAAGCTACTAGGCTGTACGTCAATGACAACCACAGCCTCGGTGTCATTTAAAAAAAAAAAAAAACTCCATCTTGCGCGTGACACCCACTACTGTGTGCTCCGCATTTTAATATTGTTTTTGTGGTGAAATAATTGATAATATTCTTCGTGGACTTGTGCCTCTGATCTAGAAACTGTACTTTAACTATTATATACAAAATCAAAAGGAAACATTGTGTAATACGTCTCAAACATCAACTACCGGCCGGTATTTCATATGGCGGCGCCGTGATCACGTGGTGAGTGGCTCATTTCTTTTATGTTTTATTGGAGAGAGTGCCTACAATCGTGAAGATCTTTATATACTTTAAACTACATAAGGTTAACTGGTCCTTCACAGTTCATTCCCGAAAACCTACTTATTTTTCGTACATGTTATTTTGGTCCTTAGTGAACCGGATTGTCAGTAATTCGTACCGTACAAGACCTATGGATTTTACTCTCAAATATTGTGTTAACCATGTAGTTCTATTGGGGAATATATTGTGCATAAACAAATGTTGTAATTTCATTATCTAATTACATATAACCCGAGCGGTTCGTTTATTCGCTTTCTCGTTTCAGTCAGCCGAGAGTAGGTACTGTCGCACACTCCGTGATATTTGTCTAGAGTTGCTATTCTTCCATAATAAGATTAAGGATAAAATAAATTATAAGTTTGTTCGCTTGTGCATTGGTTTAAAATAATACAAAATTATATCCCATTGTTGTTTATTTATCGTGATCGTAACGGAATTAAGATGGTACTCGGTATGAATCAAGCTAAACGTAAAATCGTAATCAAACGGTTGAATGATGCATATATATGTGCAAAAAGATGTTTAACAGATAGTTCTTATAAGGAACGATTTATTTCATGGTGCGATCGCCTTCCGGAGTTGACAGAAGAATTTGATTCCGTACATAATAAAATTTTATCAAAACTGGACGATGATAATGAAGAGGCATTCAACGAAGAGGATATATTTCGTCAACAGTTTGATGAGACCTACTCGGATATTCTCGAAATAAAGTGTAAAGTTTTTGGTATCGATAAACCGAAGTCCGGTAATATCAGCTCTCATGACATACCGCCGTCGGACAACCATAGTGAAAACAACAAGTCGTCAGCGCAGGTTAAGTTGCCGCGTCTTATGTTAAAACCATTCGACGGTAATTATAAAAACTTTCTTCCATTTCGAGATTTATACGATTCATTAATTCACAAAAACAAGTCATTGTCTAAAGTTGAGAAGTTTAGCTATTTATTGTCGTCACTTCAAGGCTCGGCATTGGAATTGATAAAAGTTTTTCCTTTAACGGAATCAAACTATGACGTTGCCTACAAAACTTTGATAACTCGTTATGAGAATAAACGGCACCTCGCGTTTATTTCATGGGAGGCAATTCGCGACTGCAAGCTTGCTGCAAACGATGCTGCGTCATTACGTAATGTCTTAGATATTTTTTCGGAAAATTTAGCGATTCTGGAAAATCTAAAGTTGCCGACTGGTGAATGGGATTTTGTGCTTTTTCACACTTTATTGACAAAACTTGACGTTGCTACTCGCAAGGAATTTGAAATGAGCGTGACGTCATCTGAAATTCCTTCCTTCGACACATTAAAAGATTTCTTGATGAAATATTGCCAAGCTTGGGAAATGTCTTCTTTAGCGTTGGGAACTGAAAAGCCTACCGATAAAAGAACCAATGCGAACTTTAAAAAGAGTAATACGAATATTAAAAATAATAACACTGCTCAGTCACCACGCCAATACACCACGACGACACTTGTAGCCAGTAATGCTACTGCTACGGATAATATTTGCAGTTATTGCTCTCAGGGCCACTTCATAAGCCATTGCTCAGACTTTCAATCTTTGGCAGTGCCACAAAGATTTGAAACAGTTAAGAATAAAAAATGGTGTGTGAACTGTTTGCGTCCAAATCATTCGAGCCGCACTTGTCGGTCTAAGACAAATTGTCGGCATTGTGGTCGTCGCCACCACTCATTGTTGCACTTCCCGGCCCAGCAGGCTTCTCATTCGGCCCAGTCCGCGTCGCCTATGGCCCAGTCCGCGTTGCCTTTGGCCCAGTCAGCGTCTATTTCCATACCTGCCCCTGTTCCCACTGGTGATGCGTCAGGATCTCGTCCAGTCCAATTCGATCAACCTGTCAGTGTATTAACCAATACGATTAACACTGGCAAGGTTGTAGTGTTGTCGACTGCAAGGGTAGAAATAAAAGACAAATGGGGTAATTATCAAGAGGTAAGAGTGCTGCTGGATTCGGGTAGTCAGGCTCATTTTATGACTGATTCTTGCGCTCGCCGGTTGGGCTTGCCCAAATATAAGAGTGACGTTCCAATTTACGGCTTAAGTAACCAAGAGGTCAAGGACCTTGGCAAGGTCAATTGTGTGATTCGACCGCGACGCGGACGTGAGCAAGTCCTTACGTTCGAAGCCATGATTGTTCCCCGAATATGTGGAGATATGCCTTCCTCTCGGATTGATAATAGTACATGGGCGACATTCAAAGACATCACAATTGCTGATCCGAATTATTACTTACCTGGGTCCATTGACGTTCTGATCGGAGCTGAACTTTGGCCCTCTATATTATTGCCTGGGTCGATTCCATCGACTGATACGACTCCCATGGCCCTCAACACTATTTTTGGCTGGGTTTTCATGGGAACCGTACCTTGTCAAACTGTACCTAAACTTAATGTGTTATTGGCCATTAATGACCACACTTTGAATATGACACTTCAAAAACTTTGGGAGGTAGAAAATGTTCCCTGTGAACTACCTACATCTCTGGAAGACACACTTTGTGAAGAACACTTTTCTAAGTCGCACTACAGAGATACAGATGGACGTTACATCGTGGAGTTACCCATGAAAATGGATACCCCTCAATATAAAAATATGAAGTATAAGGCACTTCGAAAATTTTATGCTTGCGAGAAACGGCTCTTGCAAAAACCCGATTTGTATAAAGCTTATACTGATTTCATGCAAGATTACTTAGATCGTCGTCACATGTCTGAGGTACCTCAATCTGATGCTGATAGATCTGATGCATATTATATACCTCACCACAGTGTCATCAACGAAAATAGTGCATCGACTCGTCTTCGCGTTGTTTTTAATGCGTCCGACCCAGACTCTGACGGAAATTCGTTAAATCAAAACCAATTAATTGGGCCGAAGCTCCAAACTGATATTTCGGCTATTCTTTTAAGGTTCCGACTGCATAATATTGTTATGACCACTGATGTCAAGCAAATGTACCGCCAGATTTTGGTGAACCCTAAGCACCGGCATTTGCAGCGCATACTATGGCGTTTTGATCCTTCTCAACCTGTGTCCGAATATGAACTGAATACAGTGACTTATGGGGTTTCCTCGTCACCATTTTTAGCCCTTCGCGTAGTACAACAGTTGGTTAAGGATGAGGGATCGAATTACCCGAAGGCGGCTGAAGTTCTGAACCGCGATATATATGTCGATGACATTGCTGCCGGTGCCAAAACTTTGGATGATGCGCTAGAACTTCGCAATCAGCTCATTAACATTTCGCGCAAAGGTTGCTTTGAACTTAGAAAGTGGGCTAGTAACGACCTACGTATTCTAGAAGATCTACCTTCGGATCACTGCCTTTCTAGGTCCCAGACTTGTGACTTGGATCAAGACAATTTCGTTAAGGTATTGGGCTTGAGATGGGACCCGACATCTGATAATTTTACATACAAGGTTCAACCGTTGAACAGACGTTGTACGAAGCGTACAATGTTGTCAGAACTTGCACGGATTTTTGACCCGTTGGGCTTTCTTGCACCACTTACTTTCTTTGCAAAGTGCCTTATTCAAAAATTATGGCTATTAGGAACCGACTGGGATGCAGAACCTTCTCCTGAAATATTGGAATTATGGGCCAAATATGTTCAGCAACTTCCTCAACTGTCCCAGTTTTCAATTCCGCGACAAGTTACTCATCCGGATGCAACAAATTACCATCTTCACGGCTTTGGAGACGCATCTCAGGCTGGATATGGAGCGGTTGTGTATCTTCGATATGAACTTCCTGATGGAACTGTAAAAGTTAATCTTTTAAGCGCTAAATCCAAGGTTGCTCCCACGAAACAAATGACTCTACCTCGTTTAGAACTTGCAGCGGCGGTATTACTCACGGATCTTCTGTGCTTCATTATTCAAGCATTGTCACCACTGATGTGTCCAGAAGCAATTTTTACCTGGACGGACTCCATGATCACATTGGCGTGGATTCACTCTTCTCCATTACGTTGGAAGACGTTCATTGCTAATCGTGTCAGTCACATTCAACGCAAATTACCACAAGCTGTGTGGAACCACGTAGACACTAAGTCGAACCCGGCAGATTGTGTCTCCCGCGGTCTGTTGCCAGACCAGCTTGTAACGCATCCGTTGTGGTTACACGGGCCCGAATGGTTACTACAACCGAAAGAAGCTTGGCCTAATGTCCAGGTTTCATCTCAAGCTAAATTACTGTCCGAACAGGAGCAAAGGAAAATGGTTCTGGTCTCTGAAGTTCGTGATTCAGATGTAATCCAACGTTTACTATTCAGATTTTCTTCTCTTAAGAAAATTCAGCGAGTATTGGCCTATGTGCAGCGTTTTATAAACCGCGCCCGAAAGCGACCATGCTCCAGAGGTGCCATCATCACCAGCGAGATGGAAACTGCCTTACAGTTGTTAGTATCGTTTACCCAAAAGAGAGCGTTCAATGGGGAAATAGAAAACCTCAACAGCAACAAACCTCTATCAAAGCCTATGAGAAAGCTCTGCCCCTTCCTAGACTCACAGTCTATTCTGCGTGTAGGGGGACGATTGACAAATGCGCCCTTGGACTATGATGTTAGACATCCCATATTATTACCGAAAAAATCGCGGCTAACAGAGCTTGTTATTCAAGATGTGCATGAATCGCATTTACATCCAGGGCCTCAAACTGTTCAATTTTTATTAAATCAAAAATTTTGGGTCCTTTCAGCCAGGCAAGTCATCAAGAGTTGCATAAGCCAATGCATACGATGTTTTCGAGTCAAGCCAACTGGTGTACAACCAATAATGGCTTCTCTCCCTTCCAACAGAGTATCAGGAGTAAAGGCCTTCGCAGTAGTAGGATGCGATTACGCAGGCCCTTTAAATGTCATCGTTGGAAAACGAAAACGAGGTGTTCGCTCAGAAAAGATGTACCTGTGCATCTTTGTCTGTTTCGCCACTAAGGCCATTCATATCGAAGTGGTATGTGATCTGTCTTCCGATGCTTTTATAGCAGCCCTCCGTCGGTTTGTTGCACGCCGAGGTCGCTGTTCTCAAATTATTAGTGATTGTGGAACAAATTTCGTTGGTGCTTATCGCCAATTAACTCCTCTTATGGAAAATGCTGCCCAATCTGAGCACATTTCTTTCAGCACTCATCCACCTTCAGCTCCACATTTCTCAGGTTTGGCTGAGGCTGGAGTCAAATCCATAAAAACTCATTTACATCGTGTCATAGGTTCACAGCTTTTGACCTATGAGGAACTTCAAACCCTGATTGTTCAGGTAGAAGCCGTGTTAAACAGCCGTCCATTATGCGCGGTTAGTAACGATCCAACTGATCTATCTGTTTTGACACCCGGCCATTTCTTAACGCTCGAGCCTCTCACAGTAGTCCCAGAAATACCGGAAACGCAACTTAATTTGAACAATCGTTGGCATCATTTACAACGGTTACATCGTGACTTTTGGCGTCGTTGGTACCATGACTATCTTAATTCATTAATGCAACGAAATAAATGGTATAATAGTTCGGGTGTTATTTCTGTCGGTAACTTGGTTTTAATCAAAGAGGACGATCTTAGGCCAATGCAATGGCGGTTAGGGCGAGTTATCGATGTTCATCCCGGGTCCGATGGTGTTATCCGTGTTGCGACAGTACGGACTCAGTCTGGTACCATGAAGCGACCTTCTGTTAAGCTTTGTCCCCTGCCTATTCAACGGGACGAGCCTACATTTAATTATTAGTATTATGTTCTCTGCAAACCTTATGTTTTGCAGCGGGGGGGAATATGTTTAGGATTTAATTATTGTTTTCTTTAAGTATTAAGTGAAACACGATTGTTTGGTTCCTTTTTCAATATTTCATATAAGTTATGTGTCTACAAGCTACTAGGCTGTACGTCAATGACAACCACAGCCTCGGTGTCATTTAAAAAAAAAAAAAAACTCTCCATCTTGCGCGTGACACCCACTACTGTGTGCTCCGCATTTTAATATTGTTTTTGTGGTGAAATAATTGATAATATTCTTCGTGGACTTGTGCCTCTGATCTAGAAACTGTACTTTAACTATTATATACAAAATCAAAAGGAAACATTGTGTAATACGTCTCAAACATCAACTACCGGCCGGTATTTCATATGGCGGCGCCGTGATCACGTGGTGAGTGGCTCATTTCTTTTATGTTTTATTGGAGAGAGTGCCTACAATCGTGAAGATCTTTATATACTTTAAACTACATAAGGTTAACTGGTCCTTCACAGTTCATTCCCGAAAACCTACTTATTTTTCGTACAGGTGCCTTGGTTATTTTTATTAAATAACGTGCCTTCCAAAGTACGGATCATCTTACTTTCGGGCAATCGGGTGATCAGCCGGTAATGTCGTAAGCAAACTTATCACATAGTGATTTTAGGATTCGAACCCGGGACCTACGGATGAGCTTGACGCTCAACGATGCTAAGTTAATTAAGAGCCGCTTTTTGTTAAGCAATTAAGTCATAAAGATAAAGTTGGAATGTCTCAAATAGGTTAAGTGTCGTCTCACTTAGTTTCATAGAGTTCTTACTTGTAGAAAAAAGATAAAAATAATATATTTTATGACACTTTGGAATAGACTTCCGGACAGAGAGTTTCCATGTTTGGCAATCGACGAACCCCGGCCAAGTAATTAATGCCATTTGCGGCAAATCTACAATAAGTCAAATCGAAAAAAAGAAAAAAAAAATACGAATATTAAATATGAAATTCTAAAGTACAAAACCATAGCGCCCTCTAAAATGAAAATTTAATAATTATATTATTTATTATTATAATATAATTATTAAATTTTATTTATTTTTATTTATTATAATAATTATAATTATTAAATTTTCATTTTTTTATTATAAATAATATAATAAATGACTATTATTTTAATTGACAGTAGAGTAACTATTGCTATGGTAACCGTGGTGGCCCAGTGGGAAGAACGCTTAAGATTGCAGGTTCAAATCCCAGCACGGTTAGTTAGTTAGTGGGCTCTGTTTTCCGCATTTAGACTCTATTATAAATCCCATCACGGACCTATATCAATTATTTTTCTAACAGACTTTTAATCTATTCATAATTCTGTATAATTTTATTTTTTATTGTTGATTTTTGTACAAAATACTTTATTTTCTTACTATTCATACGTAAAGAAATTAAACCGAATATAATATGCGGCACTACAAAAACCGCATATCTATAAATATGCGTTTTTCTTTCCGCATATACCGAATACCAGAATAATATTCGACGCATCTCTAGTAAGTAGATATCTAAAGTTTTTTAAACTACTGCTTTATTGACAAAGTTTTGGCTTTTGATAACATTGTATGATATTTGTATATACTGCACCGGTTGAGAGCCTTCAGCACTCCCCATTTGTCCTGCCATGTAGTTAATGCCATCTGCGGCAAATCTAAGTCACGTCGAAAAAAAAGAAAGAAAGTATATACTGCGTCTTGAATTCTTGATCGGTCTCTTGAAGCTAGCTTCTTCAATTCATCACGGCATTGTGTTTTACTGTAGGAAACAGTATGCTACACGCATTTTTTACACTAGGTAGATATTTATACTCTTAAGAAACACCGCCATGTTTTGTTTAAGTCAATAAACAAGACACTTTTTATATTTAACACGTGTTAAGAATGCAACCGGATGATTGATGTGATGATTATGATCTTAATAACGATGTTACAGTCAATAATTAATCTACGCCAAACTTCACGAGCCATTGAATCGATTATACCGATTATTAAGCAAAATGTTCTACCGGAAAGGAGATGCGACAAAAACCTCCGGAGTCCAGTGGTTCTCAAAGTGTACACTGGCGACAGGAGCTGGCTACACCCATGTTCACTGGACTTCTCCTCGAATTCGCCCTTAGTTGAGGCGACGTCAAGGCCTTCCTGGAAGTCAGCTCAAAATCGATATTCTTAGGGTGCCTTTCCATCAGAGATGTTCTATGCTGCGATGCTACGGATACGTTTGATATTCACCAATCATATTCATTGGTGCACATAGCATAGCACCGGTGGAAACGGATATTCTATTATATTCTATGGATGCATGCTGTGGATGCGTACTTTAGCTATTTTCCGAGCAGAGTACCTACAGCATGCCCGCGTTTTTGGCTGAAAGTAGACATGCCATCGAGGACGCAAAAAGTTGTATAAAAAGGTATTTCTATTAGTGATGTAACGAATATTCATATTCGCATACCCGAATGTCAATAAATCGACATCCGGTCACTAAAGTCGATATTTGAAATAATTTTAATTATTTTTGAGATGATCGAGTGCTGTGTGATCGAATTAGATATGATTTACCCCAGTGGGATAAAAGCGTGAGTGAATGAATCTATACTATGTGTTATAAATATGCCTAGATTTGTAAATTTTGGGAACCGCTGCACTGTAGCCGCTGCGCACGCGCCTCTAACAGAGGCGGTCCATAATTTTCTTCGCATTATCGTCTAATTACGGACGTATCGAGAAAAACTTGACGTTTTTGTTGCCTGCTACAAGTAACATTGTATATAGGTGAAAAAATGCAGTGGGTTAGCTATCAATATTGATGGATATAATCCGAGGACAGATTCAGACTAACTGAAACACATTTATGAAGGAAATGATACATAACATAAGTAACCTATTAAGTATACGACCCACTGCTACGCACAGGCCTTCCCTCGTGCCAAGTGGAATACCATTGTCTGTGCCTACCTTGATGAGATGTAGGCATGATGTTATGTTATTAGAATACTGCCCTCGCGGCACAGCAATGGCTCCGCGCGCGGCTCTATTTATATCTATTGAGGGTTTCGACCAATAGCCGTTAGCCGTCATATCTACCGTAGAAGCGTCTATTGGTCAAAGCCCTCGATATATGAGCCGCGCGCGATGCGATTGCCATGATCTAGTAGATTAGTACTACGTATAGAACGGTAACTCTTCGGCCCGCACCAATTCGCATCGGCCGCCGAGCTCACCCCCTCTGGGTCCTTTTATGCTGCTAAGACTACTTAGCAGCCTAAAAGGACCCAGAGGGGGTGAGCTATCCGTTTCGCTCGCACTTATTCATTAGCCGGTAAACTAAGCACACTGACACATTTATAATATCTCTATCCTCTTAACGGCCTCCGTGGTCCAGTGGTTGAGCGTTGTGCTCACGATCCAGAAGTCCCGTGTTCGAATCCCGGTGGGGACAAATCACAAAAAACACTTTGTGATCCCTAGTTAAGGTTAAGATATTACAGGCTTATCACCTGATTGTCCAAAAAGTAAAAAGACCCGTGCTTCAGAAGGCACGTTAAGCCGTTGGTCCCGGTTATTACTTACTGATGTAAGTGAGTAATTGTTACATGAGCCATATCGGGGGCCTTTGGCAGCTCGATAATAATCCTGACATCAGGGTTGCTGAGGTTGGTAACCCACCTCACAACCCACACGATAGAGGATAAAATACCTATCTCTATCTATCTATTGTATCTGTGTAAGCACACCAAGTTAGAATCGCGTCTTAAATCGTGATTTACTTAGATTAACAAAATCGGTAACGCAGTCAAACACCGCAACAAAAATTAATTGCTATTCATAATTTGCTATGATAATATGAAATCTAGATGAAACATGCAGTCTGGGCGTATTAAAAACTCATTAAGATAATTGCCCTGTTCTCTTCTAACAGTTTATATCCGTGTTACGCATAGCAATGGAGGAATAATGAGTATGGGAGGAGATTAATAGCGTTGCCTTTTGATTATACGATATCGTTTCTGTGGTTAGCTTGTTAATCTTCAATATACGGTCACGAGTACTAATATGTATACACTTTGATACCATGTCACATTAACTTTTTTGCCAAATGAAACCGTAAGTCTCATTAAATGTCAAATATGATAGTGCGACAGGGTTCTAAAGTGGGTACACGATATTGCTGAGCCCAGCGAATTATTTGTAAACAGTGGTGAAATTATGAACCATTTGTTGTCATAATTATAAAATGTAGGTTTTGTAGGTGTTTTTGGTCTATTACAGAAACGACATGACAACCAGGTCTTAAGTGCAACCAGTTAATTTATTACGTTGCAAGATACTAATTAGACTTTTGCAGCCTATCGTATCTATTGGACGGAATGTCTGATTCAAGTCGTTGCCTTGTTTGTTAGCAGAATTACTTAACAGCCTCCATGGTCTAGTGGTTAGAGCGTTAGGCTCACGATCTGGAGGTCCGGGTTCGATTCCCGATGGGGACATTGTCGAAATCCCTTTGTGAGACTGTCCTTTATTTGGTAAGGACTTTTCAGGCTTGAATTACCTGATTGTCCGAAAAAGGAAGATGGTTCCGTGCTTCGGAGAGCACGTTAAGCTGTTGGTCCCGGCTATTAGCCGTAAAAACACCTCCACCAACCCGCATTGGAGCAGCGTGGTGGAGTATGCTCCATACCTCCTCCGGTTGATAGAGGGGAGGCCTGTGCCCAGCAGTGGGACGTATATAGGCTGTTTATGTATGTATGTATGTATATATAACGTATTTCCGAGCTGCTTGGTCTGAACTTATGTGGGTCTTTCCATGCTACGTTCCCTAAAATTAACATAGATGGCGCTGTACAGAGTAGCCCTCGTTTAATAAGTATATGGACAAATTCAAGACCAGATTCTCAGAAAGTCAAAAGTACGGTCACGAAGTATGTATACACTTTGGTACCATGTCATATTAACTTTTTTGACAAATGAAACCGTAAGTCTCATTAAATGTCAAATATGATAGTGCGACAGGGTTCTAAAGTGGGTACATGATATTGCTCATGACTGTACCTATCACTTGTCCAAACGATAACAACAAGTCAGTATACTACAGGATCATTCCAACATGTTCGAGAATAATCTCACATATTTTCTGGGCGTAAAATGCTAATAAACTTCTAATTTCTCCGACATTTTTGTTAAATATTTTCCATTGATTGATAGCCTTTTAATGACGTAGGTTTTATGCGAAGAATGATTTCTGGTTGCGTGAAATGTGCAATATTTTAGAAATGGACTTACGGACGTCGAACTGTCTGCGAGTTTGTTCCGGTTGTTTGTTCTTCAATTAATATCTGCCACTGTACTGGTGACGGCAAAAGTGCTGGATTATACATTATTTTATTATAAAGTCCACCACCACCATCATCTCGACCATCTGATCATTTCGACGAGCTTATTCTATGCTTTTTTGTAATTGTTCTGTGAAAATTTTAAGTGATACAAATATACTTAAAACTACTTACTTAATATAGGTATATTAGTGACTTTAGTGACGTTATTGTCTTGTTTTTCTGTGGGCGTCCTTTTATAATAAACAATGTCTATTCTATTCTATTATATTAGCTTAATCTACTTTTTACTACTCAACTTTGTTATTACTACTTACTTTACTCACGATTTAAAACGCCGATGTATATTATGTATATTTTCGTGAATAACTTAATGTGCAAACACAGACTTGAGAATAGTTGAGGATAGGTACTTTCAGATTGTTAAGACAATCGGCAAGGGCAACTGGAAACAAAAGTCTACATATCTGCGTTTGCGCGAGCAAACATTGATTTAAATAATTACGATAAATACGTCCCAAGTACAAAAAAGGGCCAGATCGAACCAATTCACCTAAAAATGCAATATTGCTATTTGGCATTAGTTTGCATTGCACACTTACTTTTACTTGCGCAAATGTCAAATTGCAATAATGGCCCCGATTCCTGCAGACACCTCCTAATTTTACTTTCTTGTCATTTTCTTATTCGCCGAAAAGGAAAGGGACGGAAAATTGACAGCTCTTAATTTTAGGAAGAATGAGTAAATTAATGAATAACCCGTGCGAATAAAATAGGCATCTCGCTGGTATGCATTCCGTTTGTCGTGCTGTCTTCTTAATTTTATCGGGTTTATTAGCTGATGTAAAATATTTAGACGGTTGTTTTAGATTTCTGCTTAAAATTGACGTGTACTCCACAAATTTTATGCCTGTCGATTACCCGTCCCATTATTTTTCAACGTGTAAGAAAATGACAGGTATAACTTAAAATAAAATTAGATGGCGTCTGCAGGAATTAGCACCATTGTTTTTTAAATGAATTGCTTCAGTGTGGTCTTTTTAACCTCCCTGGTCTGGTAACACCCAGATAGAAAAGAATCGAACTGCTAATCTCGACTGATATCACTATGCTAATGAAAGTTTCAACACTGGCTTCTGTACTTTGACAGATCTAATTTGTCCCGCACACTGAAGCTATTGTAAAACAATCTCAAATTGTATTGAAGTAGACGTTCTGTTTTACAGCATCAAGGTACTTACTTTATCTATTTTTAAAAGATCATCATCATCAGCCCATTAACGTCCCCACTGCTGGGGCACGGGCCTTCCCTATGGATGGATAGGGAGATCGGGCCTTAAACCATCACGCGGGCCCAGTGCGGATTGATGGTTATTAACGACTGCTAATGCAGCCAGGACCAACGGCTAAACGTGCCTTCCGAAGCACGGAGGAGCTCGAGATGAAAACTAAAACTGTTTTAAAAGATACTACTTATAAAATCTCAACGACTTGTGCTTACCACTGTATCATTCAAAGATGGCGTCTGATTAATATGCCGACAGTATATCGTTACGTGTGAATCTGATTGTTTTGCCGACGCTATCAAACCTTTAATTCATAATTGTTTATTTAATAACCTCTTGTTGTGGCACAACTCTATTGCGGAAACTGGTTATTTTAATGACATTAACACTGTTAGCTTTATCAAGATTTAAAGTGTATATTTAAAACTTAATTTCTTATTGTATTGTTATGACTTGTGACTTAACTTGTCGCGGCAGGTACCTTAGGCACATTAATGATACTTACTTACTCTATGTAAGATAATAATATGTACTCTAATCTTTTTTTTTCTTTTCAGCGAGGGATTGTTCACTTGTCCTGTGAACGCTTCTCCCGTCGACTACGCAAAGGTAAGGACACACCTTTATTATTTTTAAGTAAGTAAGTACTTTTACTTATTAAAAAGAATACCAAATTGGAAACGTCCTTAAAACCAGTTTAGTTGGTACGGTTTACTTTGAAGCAAATGGATATCCACACTCTGCTTACACCGGTGGGAAATAGGCGTGAGTTTCTGTATGTAGCTTTGGTGTCTGAAAGGCATAAAATCCATAAAGTCCATAAAATCCTATCCTATTGCGCGTGAGTTGTCTATCCACTTTTATAACCAAATAATTCAACTCTTCCCAACTACAAGAGTAAGCACATACAAACTTTCTGTTCAAACAACTCGCACCACCAAGCGACAAAATCCTGTGTAAACATTGCGCATGCGCCGCGCGCCGTGCCGCCCGCGCGGGTGGTCGTGCGCTCGAGTACAAAGAAGTTCACACAGCTGCCGCTAGATGGCGTGCGTTGTAATAACAACTACGCGCCGGAGTTACCCACAAAGTAATTTGCCGCCGAAAGGAATCCAAAACGAAAGGATTTTTATGAGAATTTTATTGTCTTGTAAAACAGAAGCTCTTTCAAAGGGATGAATAAATAAAGTTTAAGAGCCTATTTAATTAGGGTGTAATTGATGTGGCGGTGAATTATGTTTTTGACTTTGGGTGGTATGAAAGGGCTCAAAGAATCGGATTTTGGGGGTGGATTGCCAAGAGGCAAGAACTTATGTTAAAAAACCTACACAAATTATGAAAATATAGTAGAACCCAACCAAATCAAACTAGAAGATCAGACAGGCAGTCGCTTCAGTAAAAAATGGACCAATTACATCTTCGGTTTAGGTAAAGGGACTTTGTGATACCCACTGCCTTAGCCCACATCATCACTTTCCATCAGGTGAGATAGTGGTCAAACTCTAGCCTAAGTATATTATTAAAAAAAATCTGGTTAAAGCTAACGCAGTGATTACATACTCTTTGTAGCTGCTATTTGATAGTTTATAATATGGGAGTAGCTTCAATGAAAAAGCCCCAGATATTTTTTTATTAAAGATTTGAGTGCCTTTACATTTTCGGAGGTATGTGACCTAACTTGTATTGGTCTGGTTTTCCCTATTGGACTTGGAAGGTCAGCCAGGCAGTCGCTTCTGTAAAAAACTGGACCTGTCAAATATTCAGTTTAGGTAATTGGACCCTGTGAAAAACGGGATAACGCTAGGGAGATGTATATTTGAGTGCGTTTAAAAATCGTTGGAATGTGTCAAGCTACTTAGCTTATACCTACCTAATAATGTAAATGCGAAACCAATCTAGCAGTCGACATGAGTCAATCACCCACATTCTAACGGATATTTCACGTCTACACGCGGGTAATTGAATTGGAGATAAACGCGTGTGAACTGCGCGGGCGCAGAGTGCGTGTACGCGATCTGATCTGGTTCCGATTGGCGCGTTTCGATCACTGTTGCTTCATTCTGAATTATGATTAACGATAAAATTGCTATGAGTTTCTTGAAAGGGGTTTTTGTATTGCTCCTGGGAATGGTATGTACGTATAAAGTACCTATTGATATGATCAAATAGGTAGGTTGTAAAATAACGTTATATATTTCAATAAGATTAATTAGATTTCCAAGTATTTTAGTTCATTCGGTTTAAAGATACTTTATTCTCAAAAAAGACATACAGTCACTTACATGAGAAGAGAACTTATAATTTAACTTAATAACTAAGTTATGCAGTGTCGTACGCACCGCCATACTTAATAGGTATCGCTCAATAGGTATAACTGCTTAGATCAGAAACCACCGCGCGAAAAACATCACAAAAACCACATAGTCATTTACTTATTTTGTGAAATATGCTGAGCTAATTTGTGTTTGAATATGTTGAAAGAATTACTATTTTTTATAAATTTTCATTAAACATTGAAATTGGGTAATTTCCTAGCTCAAAGATAAATTATGAAATTCTGAGTACTAAATACAATTCTAAAGGTGACAAAAAGGTTTCCTTGATTCTATTTAACTTTTATATGAATTTTACTAAAGAAAAATGTAATAATAACTGCGACATTTTGTCGCGTTTTTCTATGACGTCACAGGTTGGTTTTTCATACAAATTCATAAGTAGTAATTTCGTGTTTTGACGTAAAGTAAAAAGTAACTGATTTGACTAGTTGGAAACTATCCTATTATAGGTAGGTACGGTTAATCGATCGATAATTTGCAGAAAAAACTTTACGATATACTAACAACAGTTTAAAAAAATAAGGAACTAATCAATGCGTGACTCATCATTTAGGATAAAGCATAAAACTGGAAATTGAAACGAGTGGCCAATTTAGTAGCCTCCATTACGGATTCAATGCGCATGCGTGAAATATTATAGCAACAGATTGGTTAAATTATCCACAGTAGGTAACTGGAAGGTTTCGATATGCTTTTTATATATGAGTAATGTATATAGGAATATTAATTAGATCCTGGATCCATCATTTGCGAAGGCAAATAAAATCCAACATGCTGTGCCTTTTTGCAAATGGTCATCTTATCAAATTCAAATTCAAAAATATCTTTATTCAGTAGGTACTTTGAATAGTCATTTTTTGCGTATCAACTGTCTCGTCGATACGGTCGGGTCAGTGCTTTATTGAGAAACCAATATTGTAAAGGTTTTAAGAGACAGATTTTTTTACCAATGCCAGCCAATGTGTACGATACGATTGTTTTAGGCGCTAGAAGACAGTGAATTGCATGCATGCTGGTTCACACAAGAAAGCGGCGTTTGTTTTCTATTACGAAAAAAAAAACTTAACAAGCAATACCAACCAATAACGTGTTACAATCACAAACCAGTCTATCCATTTCTACATCCGCATTGCCGCTCAACAGCAATTATCCGGCGATCTATCGATTAAAAATCAATAGTCATTAAGTTACTAGCAACCAAAACATGGGGTTTTGGCACGCAAATGTGCAAGCGCAGTGTCAATCACCCCGCGCGACGACCTTGCAATGCTAACCGGTCACGCGGGATTAGTGCTGTCTCCTTCTCTCCTATTTGTTTGGTAAACACACCGGTTTTACGTCTCTTTCCTGTGTGGTATAAGTTGATTGTTGTTGTCTTTGTCGTGAGGTTTTATGCACAGGAGTGGAACGGACACAATTGTGTTAGTTCGGTGTGTTGTGCATAGATGGCGCCACCAACAACAAATTAATGACGATTTACAATGTTTTTACCACCTGAATAAAGATATTTTTTAGTTTGAGTTTTTACAATTTTCTTTCATTTGAATGGCGTTTTGTTGATTTTTTTTATATATTAGCAACATGACAACAATTAAGCTTATGACTATATACCCAATTGGGTTACATCCATTAAGATGCGATAAGTAGTACCTACTCACCTTACCTACCCATGCTCCACCTTAGAAATTCTCTCTCCTTCTGTGTTTATATACTTTTTTACGTTTTATGATGGATATCCCTCTGGTTGATTGAGGCCTGTGCAGTGGGACGTTTATGGACTATTTATTATTTTTAATATTTAGTATGTATGTTTGACGATGGATAATTATTAGGGTATTTATGGAATGTTTGCGAGTTATTAATGTATTACACATTTTTGTTTCATTTATATCTATCCTTCTCAGGATATGTTTCATAGTGTCCTGATACCTATATGAAACTTATCAGGCAGATAATATATCAGATAGTTTATCAGCAAGCGGTGAAACAGGTCTCGAAATATTATAAATTTAAAAACTATGATGTAACTGATTATAATTCTTCACACATTATAATAAAAGATAAGCTTTTTACTATGTCCGAAAAGCTCAGGAGCGTCCACCGCGCTCCATGCGCGGGCGCAGCTCGTGAGAAACACCGAGTGAGACAACGCGTCGTGATCTGAAAAGCACATGTCGATGATACTGATATCCTGTCCTGTTCCCATTCCCATTTAGCTCTAGGAAGATTTATAATCTAGGCGTAATTGGGTCGTGTCAAAGGCGTAAGTAGGTTCAAGATAAATTATGAAAGACAGATCTAAAATTAACGAAATACATTATATTTTTTTCTATTTAACTTATTAATCAAGAAAACGTAATCATAAGTCCGACATTTTATCACATTTTTCTATGACGTCACATGTGCTTTTTCATACAAATTCCATAGTAATTTCGTGTTTTGACGTTTAGTAAAAAGTAACTGATTTGACTATTTGGAAACTAGCTTATTATGGAGATTGGGGTATTGTAAGGTAAAATATTCAATAGGAAATGAGATTATAACACTAGTTTTGGGTAACGTGTAGAGCTTTTTTGTATAGATAAGTACAGACTAAAAATAGGTTTGCCTTTGACACTGTGCAGTCGGCTTTTTCTAGGGCCGAATCGGATAGTCAGCCAAACTTGTTGCCAGATTTGTAACCCCTGGGTGCAATGCAGAGAGGGGTGTTATAAGTTTCATTCCTTTATCCATGAGTCTGTCTGTTTGCGCCATCGTAGCTTCAGAACGGATGGGTCGAATTTGATGCGGTTTTTTCATTTGATAGGTTGTAATGTTGAGGAGGTTCTTAGATATAGTTGAGGGGGGTGGCCTGATGATGACCAGGTAATAGGAACTCGACAAAAAAATGTCGCAAGACTTCTTGTGACTCATCGAATTCGCTATAACCCGCAGGTTAGAGAAATCTGTAAAAGGATGCGGGCAGAGTACATTATGTCGGGCTGGGTTCATTTTTGTAAATCTTGGGAGGTCCGAACTTAACTGTGTTATTTTAGGGCAATGTTTGCGTTTTATTGCAGATCTCAATATGGCTCACACATGTCTAAGTTGCTTAAAGGTGTGGTTGTGCATAGACGGAGCGGTAGACTGTAATCAAAAGCTAATTCTATTTCTAATAGCACAAAAGATTTTTAGGCTCTTCTTTATTCATTGATCTTAAACATACCTGGTGAGGAATGAGTGTGTGTACAGTCATGAGCAATATAATGTACCCACTTTAGGACTCTGTCGCACTAACATATTTGATATTTAGTGAGACTTACAGTTCAATTTGTCAAAAAAGTTAATGTGACATGGTACCAAAGTGTATACATAAAATTAATGCTCGTGACCGTACACTATACACCTATGCTTACCTACGGAGATGTAGGCGTGAGATTATGTTATGTAAAGGTGCTGATAAACTTGAGCATTCACTTGCAATGAGCATTTGTGCAAATGTTACAACACGAGAAAAATACGAGAATATTTTAGCGAGCATTCTATCGAGCGTTCTTGCTTATGAAAACGTTCTATAGCAATGTTTCGCTCTATGCTTGGGTCGACTCGTTGTTTAATTACAAAAATATAAAAACGGCGAATGCGCGATGTTCTGTTACAAGTGAATGCTCAAGTCTATCAGCACCTTTAAGTGTTGAAAATTTTTTTGGAATATAATAATTATTAGGTTATAACTGGGCCGGACACGTTTGTCGGATGCATCCGGAGCGGTGGGCACGAGTCGTTACTCACTGGATACCTCAGGGCGGGCTTAGAAGTCGAGGCAGACCGCGTAAAAGATGGTGTGACGACCTCAATGCTTATCGCAAGGATTGGCCGGAGATCGCGCAAAGTCGAGAGGAGTGGAAAAATCAAGGGGAGGCCTTTGCCCAGCAGTGGGATCGTATAGGCTAAATAAGATAAGGTTATAACTTGTCAAAATTTCAGTAGTGTTTGCGAGTTGCCGCGTTGATGGCATATGGCTGCCTACCCAAATAGACATACTGGTCTGATTAATATAATATGTAGAATATGCCTACGATGCAAAATGGCTTATTTGCTTTAAGTATTGTTGTAGTCAAACGCAAAAATACAGAAAAAAGAACTCTAGCCATAGAGGCGGCCAATCAGCTCGCGACACCAAACACTTCAGAACCCCGATACCGACCCCGCCGGCGTGGTCGACGATTTCCCTCATCCCACTAGGGGCGATTAATCCTTTCAAATATTCTTCCTCTCAGACGACGCCCTGAGCCGAGGTTCGCGCCCAACTGGTCACCCTCAGGCCTGTTGTCTTAAACGTTGTACCGGGTGAGAGCCTTCAGCGCTCCCCATTTGGCCATCCAAGTAGTTAATGCCATCTGCGGCAAAATTACAATAAGTCACGTCAAAAAAAAAAACGCGTTGATGGCATATGGCTGCCTACCCAAATAGACATACTGGTGTGATTAATATAATATATTATGTAGAATATGCCTACGATGCAAAATGGCTTATTTGCTTTAAATATTGTTGTAGTC
The DNA here is from genome assembly GCF_024362695.1 of Pectinophora gossypiella. Lineage (NCBI taxonomy): Eukaryota > Metazoa > Arthropoda > Insecta > Lepidoptera > Gelechiidae > Pectinophora > Pectinophora gossypiella. Next base: position 16,419,684 of record NC_065409.1, read on the forward strand.
AAACGCAAAAATACAGAAAAAAAACGTTTATAAAAAAGAAGGAGCACACGTATTAAAACAAGTAGTAAGTAGTAAGTAATGCTGTAAAGAAAAAGTGGCGTAAGAAACTCGTCAAAAATACTTTTTAGTCAATTTCGGAATGTATGCAACATTAACTAATAACTAAACGCTCCGCTCATGCGCACATGTGTCCTTAGCTGAATTGCGACCAACTTGGCTTTTTCTAAGCTATTGTTGAATAACTAACGACGATAATTGTTTTATGGCACTGTAAAGCTCCCCTATGAAGAAGCGTAAAATTAAAAAAAGTGGCATTATGTTGTTCAAGTTTTGCCAGTATCTTTGTTATGTGAAGGAATAATAACTATGGAAGGGGCGTTGTTGTAAAAGTTACAAGTCGGGAACGCCTCTGACGTCGTTGACTGACGTACCTATCTGAAAATTTTGGCAAATCTGCCTCCGTGGTCTAGTGGTTAGAGCGTTAGGCTGTCGATCTGGAGGTCCGGGTTCGATTCCTGATGGAGACATTGTCGTAATCACTTTGTGAGACTGACCTTTGTTTGGTAAGGACTTTTCAGGCTTGAATCACCTGATTGTACGAAAAAGTAAGATGATTCCGTGCTTCGGAGGGCAGGTTAAACCGTTGGTCCCGGCTATTAGCCGTAAAAACACCTCCACCAACCCACAGTGGAGCAGCGTGGTGGAGTATGCTCCATATCCCCTAAGGTTGATTGAGGGGAGGCCTGTGCCCAGCAGTGGGACGTTTAGGCTGTTTATGTTATGTTATGCTATCACTACATAGTATAAAACAAAGTCGCTTTTTCTGTCCTTATATCCCTATGTACGCCTGAATTATTAAAACTACGCAACGGATTTTGATGCGGTTTTTTTAAATAGAAAAAATTATTCAAGAGGAAGGTTTATATTATGTATAATAATATCCATTAAATAGTGGAGAAATACTGTTATTTTTGAGATTTTTAATGTAATGTCGTAAATAATTTCATTTTTTCCTCAGCATTGCACCCGAGCGAATCCGGGTCGCTAGTAGTCAATAAATCACAAATTATTTTAGCAACAAATTGCAGATACGTCAGTTTGCAAAATCAGCCACGATCTGTCAATTTTCCACTTCAATTATAGTAAGAGTAAGAGTTATTTTCAGGGGACTAGACTTGCACCAATCAGTTACTAATGCTCGACCTTTATAGACTGCGATACGGCTCACCATATATCACGTTGGTCTAACAGAAAGCTCGGTGAGGTGTGGGTACTTAGTTCATCTTGTGATGGTTCCTTTGCGTACCCCATTGGGATATAGAACCCGCATCGCGTCAGGATGTTACATCATCTGCGCACTTTTACTCTTTGAATTCTATTTTCAACCAATCTTCATTACCTGTTGAAACGATCACACCGAAACACGCGGCACTTTGTTGATCATTACGGAAATTAGGCCGCAGTGGCGCTGGCGCAATGTTTGTAAAACTGAAGGGCTTTACCTTGCGCGCGCGCAGCCGAGATCTGATATAATGATTAAGGCGACTTTCTATTAGGTACCACTGGAAGGTTATGAGTATGAATGTGGATGGATATTGGGGTAGGGGATGACCGAAGAAAGTGTGGATGGATTGTGTGAAGAAGGATATGTGTGTGTGAGTACTGAGATCACGACTGGCAGAAATGAATGGAAGAGGGATACATGTTGTGCCGACCCTACCTAGAGTGTGACAAGGACAGGAGGATGATGATTCAGTGCTTATTAGGTACCACTGAATTTGACTTCTGAATTTGAATTCATGTTCGGATCAAAGACAATTAATATCACGTGATTTCCAGGATTTGTGCCCGGCTAATGGCAATAGATTCGCCCATTACATGTGTGTGTATATACTATACACTTCTGTCTACCCTTTCGGGATACAGGTGAGATGCTATGGTATGTTATTTTTTAGATGACCTATATAGTTCGCCTTAGATGGTATTTACTACATGTATCATAACGGAGCCAATAGGCTAGGCTGATTGAAAAATCTGTTACTTTTTACTAAACGTCAAAACACGAAATTATTATGGAATTTGTGTGAAAAGCAACCTGTGACGTCATAGAAAAACGTGACGAAATGTCGCACACATTATAATAAACGTTTCTTTCTTTCTTTATATTTTTTTTATTAAAATTCGTAAGTTAAATAGAAAAGCGAACACGTTTTTTGTCACCTTTAGATCTGTCTTTATTTAGTACTTAATCAGAATTTCATAATTTATCTAAGACTTAGGAAACTACCCAATTGAATACATCGTTTTGGTTTTCCCCGAAGGGCAAGGCAAAAGGTACTATGCCCATAGAGCCATGTCTTATGTATTTTTTTTTCTTGATTATGATTAATGGAATGATGAAAGGTGATAACGATGAATGATGAAACCTAAGCCCCCACTCTCGGAGCAGACTCCTACTCCGAACCCCAAACGAATTAACTCAAAAGTCCGCATAAACTTTCGAGTTATAAAGCGGCTTGTTGGCACGAAGCGAAAATAGATAAGTACACTTTATTTATTGAATATTCCGATTGTCCGATATAATAAAACTAACTTACTGCGATCATTGAGGAGCTCAGTGGCGCAGCGGTAAACGCGCTCGGTCTTTGATTGTTGAAGTTAAGCAACTTTCGCAAAGGCCGGTCATAGGATGGGTGAGGGATTCTCTTAAAATGCATAAATGGTTTTGTCATAATTTTAATTATCATAATCCTTTTCGCATAACGTTTTTAAGCATAATAGTACTTTCACATAATAACATCTAAGAATACTGGTTTGTTAGGTATAACTTATTTTTGGACTAATATTTGTTGGTATAAATTTGATTCGCATATAAATAGGTATCCATAATTCTTTTTTAGAATAAGTAATAGTGTTTTGTCATAATTTTTACAAGGCATAACAGTAGGTTAGGGTGCGGCGAGTATGTCTATCTTACACATGAAAAGTATACTGAATGATCACCAACAGCATGAAATAGAGTCAAAAAATTTTAAAAGTCACAATCACGAACCAAATGCAACCAAGGAAAAAGTAAGTTTCGGAAATGTTCAAAGTTGTGCCAAAACTTTTCTTATTCGGAGTATAGTTTTTATGCTTATAATACTTATGCTTATATGTCATTATTGTCATTAATTATTATGCTTATGGTAGTTATGAGTTTCAAAATTATGCTTAAAAAGTTATGACAAATTAATATTATGCGTAACTAATAATAGGACAAGTAACATTATGCCATGGTAAATTATTACATAAAAAATTATGCGTAAAAATAGAGAACCGATGGGTGACCACAAAAAAAATAAGTTTTCATCACGAGCTCCTCCGTGCTTCGGAAGGCACGTTAAGCCGTTGGTCCCGGCTGCATTAGCAGTCGTTAATAACCATCAATCCGCACTGGGCCCGCGTGATGGTTTAAGGCCCGATCTCCCTATCCATCCATAGGGAAGGCCCGTGCCCCAGCAGTGGGGACGTTAATGGGCTGATGATGATGATGATGACTGCGATCATTAACCACATCATATCATAAACTAATCTCGACTGATGATTACATCAGTATGCTATGTACGTTACAACACTGGCTTCTGTTCTTTGGAAGATCTAATTCATACCGCGCATTGAAGTTATTGTAAAATGAATGTTATCTATATTGAAAAATATAATCGTTCACTCCATTTAAAGCAAACTGCATTCATATCAAAGTACATCCATCGCAAGATGAACTAACTATCCACGCTTCACCGAGCTTTCTGTTAGACCAACGTGATAGGTGGTTAGCCGTATCGCCGTCTATAATGGTCGAGCCAACTGTGTACGTTTAGAAGTCTTCAAGAAACTCGATATTAATTAAGTTTAACAGCTCCGAAATTTACATACATACCCATTCCATTCACATGTAAATATTTAAATATCTATCGCGACTGACACCATAAAAAACCCTTTTTAAAAATCAAGCATCACGGGCATCATTCAATTCTTTTGTCATACATTTTTACGGTTCGTTGACAGATAAGAGATCAAGTTTTATTTATAAGTAAAATAATTACGCTTCAGTAAGAAAAGAAAGGGGTGAATAGGGATTCTTGATTTATTTTTTTATTCTATTTTCTATTTCTATGCTGGCCAGTGTCTATTGTCGGGAATCGGGTTACTATTATGTGAGATAGTTTTTATTTTTTTATTTTCCAATTTTTAATATCCGTGTGACCGTTGGGATGTAGCATAATATTATCTAATCTAATCTAGCCTACAAGGTCCCACTGCTGGGTAAAGGCCTCCCCTTCCACACAGGACCGGAAAAAATGGAAAGAGGAAGGGGATGTAGCATACATATAGTATAAAAATAATTGTTACTTGATATTTGGACCACAAAAAAAAAGTTTTCATCTCGAGCTTCTCCGTGCTTCGGAAGGCACGTTAAGCCGTTGGTCCCGGCTGCATTAGCAGTCGTTAATAACCACCAATCCACATTGGGCCCGCGTGGTGGTTTAAGGTCCGATCTCCCTATCCATCCATAGGGAAGGCCCGTGCCCCAGCAGTGGGGACGTTAATGGGCTGGTGATGATGATTTGGATCACTTTATGTGTATAATGTTCTTGCTACCTATATTGCTTCTCTATATTTTGATAAGAATAATAATAGTAAAAAGGGTCATCATTTCATTTTCATCGTGCTCTACTGCACAAAAGTATCTTAGGTCTAGCTCCTAAGATCTTCAATAAATTGCCTGAACGTATGACATGTTTAGATCTAGAAAATTTTAAGAACGTGTTACATGCACTATTGACAAATAAAGCCTATTATAACATCCTTGAATACCTAACGGATAATAGTCTTATATAATATACTTGTATCTTTAGCTTTAAATTGACATCTCTGCTTAAAATCCTATTGTATAAATTGTTGAATTTAATAGTAAGTACTTAAATAATAAGCCACTATTTGTATGCCTACTAACAGGCTGAATACAGAGATTGTAATAACTTTATGTAACACCTTTTGTATACCTGTATTCACAAATAAAGATTTTGATTTGATTTGATTTGATTTGATTTCATTTGATTTGATTTATACCAAAAACAAAGATGAAAGATGCATTATGTTTCTTATCAATGAAACGAAGGAAAATCCTTACATCAGCATCTATATTATTTCTGAAGAACTTAGCCTGGATGTGGATAGTCTCTCATTCAAACTCAAAAAGTCGAATTGAGTTGTAAAAACAAATATATTCATAGACAATTACACTAACATATCATCATCATCAGCCCATTAACGTCCCCACTGCCGGGGCACGGGCCTTCCCTATGGATGGATAGGGAGATCGGGCCTTAAACCATCACGCGGGCCCAGTGCGGATTGATGGTTATTAACGACTGCTAATGCAGCCGGGACCAACGGCTTAACGTGCCTTCCGAAGCACGGAGGAGCTCGAGATGAAAACTTTTTTTTGTGGTCACCCATCCTATGACCGGCCTTTGCGAAAGTTGCTTTACTTCAACAATCGCAGACCGAGCGCGTTAACCGCTGCGCCACCGAGCTCCTCTTAACATATATTAATTACTATCACATGCTTGCATTTCATCTACTAGCGGCGAAGTAACCACCTACATTTAGTCGATTCATCATCATCACTAATTTAAGAGCCACGCTCTTGTCGGTGTAGCATTCTCCTAACTCTCCATGCTACTTTTTTAGAGAAAAATAGGGCAGTGGTTTCCCTCTTGCCTTCCGCCCCGCAGTACTCTGTCTGATGCAAGTGGGATGGCGCCCAGAGTAGTCTATTACAAAGCCATACTAGGACTCCTGTCCTCTGCCTCTGAATAGGACAGTTACTGCTCCCCTCTGTCAGGTTCCAGGTATTTAGTAGATTATTAAACCAAATTTCCAAAATTAACAACACAAATTAAGTCATATTATAAAACCATTTTTTGATTTTCAAAAGTGACCAATCCAGTAATTTCGGTTCCTTGACTTTAAGATAAAAAGACTAAATGGAAAAGTAAGAAAACCGTACTGTAAACTGTATCAAAGTTTTTTTTGTTGTTTATTTTGCATGCGCTTTCTCCCTTACCGTGAAAGTTGGGCTTAATGGTCGGCCGGTAAGATACAGTTAGGCAAAAATCATATGGTGAGGTGGTTGACCCTTTGGGTTGCGTTTATGGAATACTTCTCAGCTGGTCTGCGAGTAAAAGGATCAGCTGTTTTCATTACGACCCTATCGGAGAAAGCAAATAAGAGCTTGTATCCTTTCCAATATGACCATTATGTGAGCGCTACGTTAATCACCAATCGACAGACGGTTGATCATAACATAATACTTCTAATCAAAGAAATCTACACTTTTCCGAAATTTTATTCCACAAAACGAGAGGATTCATTCATTTCTAAATTTGAATTTGGAACATTAACAGTCAGAAACAGAAAATCCATAAAATGGCCACTATAAAATGACATTTAGTTTTTTTGATTTTGTCGATGGAAAGTGCTTATTCATTTTAAGAATCCGTATGGAGAGTGGCTGGAAGTCGTCTTCCCATCAATTGTAGCTCTGCTCACTCCGTAGCATCACGAGGATGAGATTATGTATGTATATTATGGAAAAGCGGCTTATGATGATTTCAATCATAAAAGCCATTCAATAAGAGTGTTCATGCAAAAGTGTAAATCTTTCAAGCTTACTGGGCTTTAGCTAAAAAAAGTACAGAGTAATTAAAGAAATAAAAAAAAAATATGTCCGATAGACATGACCTCATGTTAATTCCATACATTTTATTCGATTACACTGTCATTTTTCGCATACGGTTGCAACTTGGCTAAGGCCGTTCTTGTTATCAAATAGTATTTTGTTTCACGTGGGCTATAAACTATGAAATGAGCAAATAAATATGGGTTGTTTCGAGTCTTTGATGAAAGTGGAAAAAGAAGATCTTAGTAAATGAAATCCCTAGTCTCTGCCTACCTCAACATACATACATACATAAACTCACGCCTATTTCCCGCCGGGGTAAGCAGACACTATAGCATTCCACTTGCTTCGATCCTGACACACTTCTCTTGCTTCCTCCACTTCCATCAATCGCTTCGTACACGCACGCCGGTTCAGAGTAGATCGGTACTAAACCTTTTCTAAGGACATCTCCAATTTGGTTAAGTCCTTCTGCTGCTGAGGAGCTCGGTGGCGCAGCGGTAAACGCGCTCGGTCTGTGATTGTTGAAGTTAACCAACTTTCGCCAAGGCCGGTCATAGGATGGGTGACCACAAAAAAAAACGTTTTCATCTCGAGCTCCTCCGTGCTTCGGAAGGCACGTTAAGCCGTTGGTCCCGGCTGCATTAGCAGTCGTTAATAACCATCAATCCGCACTGGGCCCGCGTGATGGTTTAAGGCCCGATCTCCCTATCCATCCATAGGGAAGGCCCGTGCCCCAGCAGTGGGGACGTTAATGGGCTGATGATGATGATGAAGTCCTTCTGCCTACCTCAGAGCGTGATCTTATGTACGTACGTATGTTTACGAGCGTTTACATGCCCTGGCCGATCACCGCTCCGCTCGTCGCTCCGCGTGTCAATGAGCGAGGCGTTATAATGTTTTGCACTGGTTTTGAAAATTCGAGCAGTTTTGATTGATCGCCTTATTTGGAGTAAGTAAACTGTAATATACTGGTCGTTTCGGACTGGTTTAACGGCCGGTCGCGCTCAGCTGCAAATCAGCTGGGTAGTGTATTGCTGCGTCAGGTTACTGTTAATGACGTATGATCCGCAGAGATTATTCGTTTCAGTTTCATCTTTTTTGGGGTTATGTATACGTTTTTACAATAAAATACCAGATAATATTTTAAATTAGTCAGAAAATAAATTTAAAGCTCATGTGAAGCTTACTTTATGTAAAAAAGCTTATTATAACATTAATGACTACCTAAATGATAAAAATGTCTGGTATTGAATGTGTTCCTCTAGTTATTAAATAACTTGTAATGTATCTCATTGGTTTTTAAAAGATGTGTTGCTGTTGCAGTTTCTTGTCATTTCTTCTCCTCAGCCATAACACCTTGCGAAATAACGTAAATTCAAAAATGTTATATTGACCTTCAACAAGTTTACAAGCTACGGTAGCTATACGTAGTAATATTTACAAAATACCACTCACACGCTTTCTTTTTTTACTTATTTTTCTTCACAAAACATGTCAAACGGTCTAGATCGTGAACAAGACAGATTTTATCTACCATTATACCCTATCCATAATAACATACGTCAGTTTGAAGGCAAAGATTAATCTCAAGATGTCTTGAGATAAGTCACTGACCTCTGAAAAGATCCAATTTGGCTTTATTCATCTGGTATAAGTAATATTCTGGGGTCCTTTTAATATTGAGTAGTAGAGCGATTCAGGTATGGATTAGGTTAGGGCGAGTTTTAGGGTAAAAGGAGGACTTTACATTATTTTTTATTTTTTTAAAATAACGTCTAAAGCCCTGTGCCGAGGTTTTTCTTGCAGCTTCTTTTCCCCAGCTATACAGGTTGTGAGAAGCTGCAGTAGTTTTAGGCGGATGAGACGTTCGTTATGTAAAAATTGACGATTCAAAGTGTAACTATGTTACCTACTGAATAAAGATATTTTTTAATTTGAATTTGATGGGGACATATCGCAAAAATCACTTTGCGATCCCTAGTATGGTTAGGACATTACAGGCTGATCACCTGATTGTCCGAAAGTAAGATGATCAGTGCTTCAAAAGGCTCGTTAAACCGTTAGCCTCGGTTACTATTTACTGATGTAAGTACGTGATCGTTACATGAGCCATGTCAGGGGCCTTTGGCGGCTCAATAATAACCCTGACACCAGGGTTGATGAGGTTGGTCATTGACCTTACTACACGAGAGAATGGGACTGACCATAAATGAATAATAAAACATACATACATAAACTCACGCCTATTTCCCACCGTATTAAGTATATTTATGATAATTATAATACTTAGTAACGTATTTTGTTATTCATAAAAGAATTGTTGTTGAATTTCTATAGGTGTGAACACTTTGTCCATACTTAACACTTTCCGATGAACAACATAACATAACATCACGCCTGTATTCCGAAGGGGTAGGCAGAGAGATACAGTATATACTAACCACTCCTCGCCAGGTTTGCATCAGCTTTCCGATGAAGGTCTTTTAAATTGCTTAATAGGCTAGTTTACAGTCAGTCAAATCAGTTACTTTTTAATAAACGTCAAAACACAAAATTACTATGTAATTTGTATGCAAAAAGCACACTGTGACGTCATCACGAAAACGTCATAAAATGTCGGACTTATTGTTACGTTATTCTTGATTAAAATACATAAATAAATTAAATAGAAGAAATAAAATTTATTTCGTTTTAGATCTGTCTTTATTTAGTAATCAGATTTTCATAATTTATATTGAACCTGGTACACGACCCAATTATTTATGACGTCATGTTTGACAAATGGACATAAAAAAAAAAAAATATAAAATATCCCACATTTTTAAACGTAGACCCGATATTATACCAGAATGCGTTCCAGAATCATGACCCTTAGGTTGTGAGACATTTTAATGTAAAGTAGGTGTAAACAATAAGCTAGAGACGTGAGGGAACGCAGGCGCAGCTTCTTATATTGTTCTGACTGATTTTATGTTAAAATAATAATACGTTACTGTCTTTTAACGTGGTTGGAGTCTTTGCTGCCCTAGACACTACTTCTTGGCACTACCAATCGAGTTATTGCAGATTTTCTTTCATTGGTATCTTTTTAATGTCACCAACCATCTTCAGCACCTTCACCTTCCTTCTGGCACCTTCTAGTCGAGCACGCTCCATCTTAGGCCTCGTCATGCCTTCGGGCAAGTCTTAGGCCAAGCAAACCCATCAAAGGTAAAAAAAAACCAACGACTTTGATTTCGTCCCATGTCTTTGTACTGTTGGTGATTCAAGGTTTCATAGGTTTTAGCTTGCCACCTGATGCCCTTAGTGGCCGTGGAGTGCTAGGCGAGAATATAATCATGGGAACAGTGTTTCAAAACGTAATTTCACTTACCAAGGGGTCGTGGGGGAAGCAAAATAATAAATAAATAATAAAAGATCAGCCTACTCGTATACCACAGAAAAGAAATAATGTGATAACTTTGAAAATAACTAACGCAAATAATGGGTGTTACCTACTAGATTTCTTTATGCATTTAGGAGGTATCAATTCGAGGAGGCGAAGGGAAAAGTTTTCCGTCTACTCGCCGATAGATGCCGTCTTTCTCTCTCTCTTTATGAGCTGCGCTCTTGTCAGTGGAGTAATCGCCATTCCTCTCTTCTTCCCGCCAAAACCTTCACCTCCTGATACGACACGACCTGCACCTTCTCTTTTATTAGTCTTTTGTTGTTTTGTAGATGCCGTCTACTCAAGAGAAATATTTGAGGTTATTTATGTGTTTATATCTGTTTGTTTATTTTTTTATTCCTAGCCCATCAGAGAGTACCGAGATGGCAACTGCCAGAAATGAATGGAAGAGCAATGCATGTTTTACCGACCTACCTAGAGTGGGATAAGGGCAGGTTGATGATCAGATATTTTTTAACAGCCCTTAATATACACACAATTTATCGCATTCTTCAATCGAACTTCACCAAGTTTCTCTACCGCGATAAACACTTAGATAAAATTTTAAATTACATAATTTATTCTTAAACCTCATCCGTATAAAGGTCATCTACATAGCGGACAAAGCTTAAAGCTCACATTAACGGTCATTTAGCTTTATCTCGAGCTTTCTCACGTTAGGAATTTTATTTGTCGTGCGCATACGCATCTAGGGTGAAAGTTGCTATTGTGTGCACTGACCGAATATGTAGATTAAGGGGATTTTCAGAGGGGATATTTTGTATGTTTTTTTGTTTCGTTTTGTACCTATACACGTCACACATTATCTAGTAAGACATTTCAGCGTAAAGCCGTAACTTACGTAACTTGCAGATAAATGTTTTCTTTCTTTCTTTCATTAAATAGAGATATCGAAAAAAATAAGATACATACTTCTTATAGAATATTTCTATTTCTATCGTAATAAATGAGTACGGTTTTCAGAGGTCTCTGATATTACATAACTTTGGCATCATGACAATATGCATCAGATTAACGTGTCGAATAAATCAAGGAGGTGTTTGCACTAGGATAAGGCTTTTCTCGAAGAGAGTTCTTTGATTAATTATTTTGTGTTTTATTCTTTTTACACTTTTTTGTTTATTTGTAAATATTATTCAACATTTTTTTGTTTTAATATTGTATTTAAATATTTTAAGTTTAAAAAACTTCCATCATAATTTAATGCATTGTATAGTTAAGTAGGTACCTACTTTTAAACGGGCATAAATCTTGACCCGTCTTTCACTCTGCCTCTCTATTATTTAGTCTATGGTAATTCAGAACATTCCATAGAGCTTAGCGGACGAACGGACGGACGGATAGTCCACATATCTACCGTAAATCATGACACATAGGTCACACATCTCTTTAATAAAGAATATTAGAGGGCCATTCTTTTTCTCAATACAATGCGAGTGCTGCTGCTTTGTCCAGTTTTACTTTAGTTTAGTTAAGTCTTTGTTTAAAGTAGTTTTTTTTACAATTTTTATTTTAACTTCCACCACCGCCCAATGATTATTTCGTCCAACATCTCTTATGTTTTTGATATTTTCCACACAATTCTCAAACATACAAAAGTTTATTTCTAACGTATATGCAAATGATGACTGTTATAAATGTGTTGTGTGTTTGTGTTAATTGTACTGTATTCATGTGTTATGTCTGATTGTTCAAATTTAGTTCTGTGCAATAAAGTATATTTGATTTTTGATTTTGATTTGTTATGGAGGGATTGTGTCATCTAACATGATGGACTAATGTTATGGGCGATAGGCTGATCCCTTATCACCATAAGGTTCATCATATCCATCTTTGGACTTCGTATCAACAGTGGCTGCAAGTTGTCTTTGATTACTTGTGGCTCTGCCCACCCCATTAGGGATTACGGGCGTGAGTTTATGTATGTATGTATGTATGTAGCGATTTGGAGGTGTTATTTCCCTCACAAGTTTCAGTACAGCATTTTCAACTTAATTTCCATCTTTAACTTACTTCCGTAACATTACATAATATAATTAATATTTAGTACAAATTTATTGAGATTTTTGTTAACTTAATCCATTGTTACCTACTAAAATAATCCAGTTATATTAGAGACTTTACACCATTCCAATCTTACTTGAGACTAACCCTAATCACCTTCGATAGCTTCGAATAAGAATCGCCTTTGACACAACGGCCATTTTTACCCATCACTTTATGAGTCGCTCCAGTGCTCATTTCTATGATGGATTATGATTACACCGATAAATATAACACACGCCATTATGTGACAATGTGATAGATTCTTTGAAAGAAAAAGATATAAACTCTTTGAAAGAAACGGTCTTTGAAAGATGAGTTCTTTTAAATGGGACGCGTATTGTTTGAAATCTTGATTGATTTATTACTAGTTTGATAGAGGAATGGAGTTTACCATCTGTTATAAATATTATATGAGTAAGCAATAAAGATATAGGTATGGTATGGTACCAAAAAAAAGAAAAGAAAACAAGACTCTTATTTACCTTTCTTTTGTTAAAGATAAAGATAATTTATTTGCTTAAACATGACTAATATAAATACAGATGACAGTGTTCACATTATAAGTTCTTCAACACAATTTAATTCTTGTTTATTTAATATTCGGCTTATTATAGATTTACTGAGATGGCATTATCTACTTGGCCAGACAAATGGGGAGCGCTGAGGGTTTCACGCGGTATCTATTGCTTCTAAGCTGTATTGGGAGCAAAGTCATAAAGTCGAATTCAGTGGTTCCGTGGAAGAATGAAGTCAAGAGCAAACCCATCTTAATTAAAGAAAAAAAAAGGATCCCGAGCCGGGATTCAAACCCGTGACACTATGTAATAAGTCTCGCGTTCTTCGAACAGAAAAAAAAAACAGGACTATCACGGATTTCAGTGATCTACCAAATTATTGTTTAAGTACATATATAATTAATTATGTATGCATGTTGCTATATTATTAATAGGTAAAATTTTTTTTCCACTCCTGACTGTATACAGGGTGTTAGTGACACAGTAACGAATACTGAGGGGAATGATTCAGCTCATGATTCTGAGTTAATTTCAAGTAGATTTTTTTTATTTTTAGATCCGTGCTTTGGCGACGGAAAATCCCACTTGATATCAACTCAGAATCATGGTCTGAATCATCCCTAAAAGTTTTACAGTGTCACTGACACTGTCACTGTCACATCAATCCTGGTGTCGGGGTTACTATTGAGCCGCCAAAGGCCCCTGACATGACTCGTATAACGACTACGTACTTACATCAGTAAGTAGTATCCGGGACCAACGGCTTGTGCCTTCCGAAGCACGGATCGTCGTACTTTCGGACAATCAGGTGATCAGCCTGTAATGTCCTAACCAAACTAGGGACCACAAAGTAATTTTTGTGATATGTGCCCCACCGGGTTTCGAACCCAGGACCTCCGGATCGTGAGCCCAACGCTCAACCACTGGACCACGGAGGCCGTTACATGGAGACAGTAAATCTATAAACATACCTAATATACGTACTTAAGTATGTAAGTATGCAGAATTGACTGTTAGTGAAATCACTAACTCTTGCGTTGGAATCCTGGTTAAACCAGATCCTGCGATTAAAAAGTAACAGTGCACAAAATACCGATATAAAATAACTGATTTTTTACTGATGGTCACAAAATCCGTTAATCCATACTGCACTTGCATAGCACACTGTGGCTTTACGACTGTGAAGGAAGTAAAAAAAGAATGGAAAACTTAGGAGTAGGGCCCTGTGCTGGGAGGTTTTCTGGCTACGTCTTTCCCTCAGCGATACAGCTTCCGATGTGGTAGTAGTTTAACAGATAGTTACATAATATTATGTTATTTAATTGTTGACGTTCACAAAGCGCTAACTATGTAAGCCAACTTTGAAGGATATTTTTTTTGAATTTTAAGGAAATTTTTATTATTAGTCAGAAGTAACTTAAATTTTCGTATCCGCCGAAAAGGAAAGAGACGGGTATTCGACAGGCATAAACTTTTTGGAACACACCTCAATTTTAGACAGAAATATAAATTATCCTCTTATAATTTTATTACATTGGCCGATTAAAAGTAATGCACGGGAGCCATATCGCTTTATAAATACAGACTCTTTTTTCCCTGTGACATTTCTATAGATAACTATCTACATTCGAAATATTTAAGTACAGATTTTAATTACTTGACAAACGACTGAGAAACAGATCCAAGGTGATATATTGTGAGACAGAAAAATAAAAGAATATTACACTTGATATATTATAAGTATAAAACAAGTAGTCAATCATTTCACACCAACAAATTACTGATACTGATCTTTTAAAAGATAACGTCAAAGAGTACTTAAAACGCTGTGTAGAAATCCTACACGACTGATACGAAACGTGTCGATTTGGTCATTCAAACCGCGGTGCGAATAGACTATCGAGTCGTATCAAAATCGATTTTTTTTGAAAGGGTACTTTCGCACTACTACTGTGAGTTGCCACAGGAGTCTTTTCGAATGGGTCGATTCGGCCCACAGGGTTAAATAAAATTTGACTACCTTTATGAAAAATGTTTTTTGACGATTCACACCGCGTTGCAAAACCACCCATTCAAAAATAGCTTGCTCCACATGATAAAAATAAAACAAAAAACCATAATAAACAAAATGGGTGAAATTACCAGTCAATAATCTAAATAATCCATCAAACAAAATACACACAATTAGATAGTAAAAAATAGCGTTAACTTAGTAACAGCGTTCATAAGACGTGTTAATGTTATAGTAAAGATTAATTACATCGGTAATTACAAAATGTGTTTATCTATACTTAGAATCCTGTTATTTAAGTTAATTATGGGATAGATATGAGCTTTGCTATGCTGCGGGTGATAATTACCTATGGTTACATTGTACAAAATGTCAATAGGCTCATCACGACAATTTGTATAAAAAACCTTCTGTGTAGTGTTTCTAATTATATTATCATTAACATAATAAAGCATCACGCCTGTATCAACGACGGGGTAAGCAGAGGTTTATAGTACATGGTATATTCACTCACTCCTCACCAGCTATATTTAAGTCCCATGTAGGCCAGCATATTGCTTGAAACTACGTGATATGAATTAACGATGAGTCAGAGATGAATTCAAATTCATAAAGCAGAATTCAGTGGTTTTTGAACCTGAGCCGGGATTCAAACCTGTGACACTACGATATGATTCACGCGTTCTTCGAACAGATCTTTTTTTTTGACGTGACTTGTTGTAGATTTGCCGCAGATGGCATTAACTACTTGGCCGGACAAATGGAGAGCGCTGACGGCTCTCACCCGGTACAACTTTTAAGACAACAGGCCTGAGGGTGCCCAGTAGGGCGCGAACCTCGGCTCAGGGCGTCGACTGAGATTTCGAACAGAGCTATCAATGATTAAATATGAAAAAAAAAAAAAATAATTTGTAGTATTGTGGCTTTGAGTAGTTAAGTGACATTTAAAATAGCAAATTATGACACGATTTATAAACAATTGATCTATTTTACAAAACCGCGGCGTTTATCGACCTTCAAGGGGTGTAGAGAACAAAATGACCCAAGTTGACCTCACTTTTTTTCCTATTACCATACAGCTCAGACTGTTGCATATTGTATAGTGGTGCAGATGAATAATTCAGTTGAATTTTGAGTTGGAGCCATTTGTGAGTGTCCTGCACTGTACGTTTGATGGTCGGTTATTTTTTATGTATTTCGTGAAGTAGATTAGACGTATTTGTATATAGTGACAGGGACCTTTGCTATACCTAGGTATGAGTTTCGTATCTTTGCGTTTTTCATTTTAGACATGGTTCATTTTATAACGGTCTCTGTGATCCAGTGGTTGAGCGTTGGACTCACGATCCGGAGGCCCCGGGTTCGAATCCCGGTGGGGACTTATCACAAAAAATACTTTGTGGTCCCTAGTTTGGTTAGGACATTACTGGCTGATCACCTGATTGTCCGAAAGTAAGATGATCCTTCCTAGCTGGTGAGGGTATACTTATATGCTATATACACCTCATACAGGTGATACTGTGTTTTATTGTTTGTTTTTAAAGTCCTGAGTATTACATAATCATATTTAAAAAACTTGCAACTTGTTATTCATAAAATGCTTCTCTTTTTCAGGTAAGCTGTGTATGTGAGCAAAAAATGAAGAATCTACGACATAAGGACCGAAAGGTGCGCGCGCGCCTAACGTGGTGAGATTTTAAACTCATTGCTAGTGATGGACGTGGTTCGTATACTTGTTAGGGTTCGAATTTTGTTAAAGTAAATTAAAATATTTATTTTCTTTGTCACTAGGAGAAAAATGAGTAATGACAAAATTCGGCTGATGACATACTGGACTGACGCGATATCTATAGGCGTTTAAACTGTTGAATATTATTTTTAAAGAAGTTTATGCATTTGAGCGCGGGATGGTGGAAGAAACATAATATAATGTTACCAACATAACTAAAATAAATTATATAGGTATAGGCTTTATAGGTTTTTCTTTAATAAGAAATTGTCTAAGAAAAACTGTGGCCAACTATCCCTGACTTACCCTAATGTGGCCTTTATAGACCTGTCGCCTTAATGAATTTATAATATAAGGAAAACAATCATAGCTGCGCCCTAGAGTCAAAATGTGTTTTTTTTGACCTGACTAGTCAGTCAGGTCAGGCAGATTAGCCACAACTGGCATTAACTGCTTTTATAAGTACTTACTTATAACTTATTCACCATCTTTTGTAGGGTTAAAAACCCCAAATTCAACTCACATGCGCTTGCATACCCAATAATTTAAATACAGAAATACTTACCTTCATATTCACTTTCGTCGCGCATCTCTAGCCGCAAGCCGCGCGACAGCTGCGCGGGCGCATCTGCGCAAGGTGCGCCCGCACGTGTGCAGTGGGCGCTCAGCTTTATTTTGTTCCTTTTGAGAGAAAGCTCTTGGTAATGATTGGTCTTACATTCGTATTGATTGCTATCGAAGGCTAATTTTAGAATTGTGTTGTGTCCTAGGTTAAAGATAAATTATGAATACTAAATAAAGACTGTCTAGTGTGTGAAAGAGTCTGTTTTCTATTTACTTAACTCATTTATGAATATAAATCAAGAAAACCTAATAACAAGTCCGACATTCTATCACGTTTTTCGATGACGTCACAGTATGCTTTTTCATACAAACACAACAAACATACTAATTTCGTGTTTTGACGTTTAGTGAAATGTAACTGATTTAACTAGTTGGAAACTAGACTATTGTGCTTTAGTAGAGTATTGATGCTAATTAGATGCTTGTTTAGGTATGTACTTCGATTATTCTAGCTATTGGATGCGGCTGATCAGCTCGCGACAACAAAAAAGATAAAGCTTAAGATATTTTATTAATTGTTATTTATTATATAGGCAGTAGTTAACGTAATGTAACTTGTACCGTCCGTTCTTTCATTGTGTATGCTTGAAAAAGTAGAATTTGGTGATACTTACTATTTTTATGCACTGTAATCTGCAATGTACCTAACCTGAATTCATGCAATAAACGTTTATTATTATTATTAACACTTCAGGACCTCGATACCGACCCCGCCGGCATGGTCGACGATTTCACTTCTTCATTGCTTATCGCTATCGACCTACTAGGGTCGATTAATTCTTTCAAACATAATCTTCTCAGACGATGCCCTGGGTCGAGCTTCACGCCCAACAGGCCTGTTGTCTTCAGTAAGTAAGTAAGTAAACCTTTATTTGTGTGAATACTTATTTAATCTATGCTTACACACTGGGACTTTTCCGACACAATGGAAGACAACCCGAGTTACACCTATACAGAAGAGTGGCACTAGCGCGGAGCTGTCGAATTTTAGACCCATCGCCATACCCTCTACATTCTCAAAGCTATTTGAATCGGTTTTATATAAAAAGATCTTACAGCAAGTGGGTCCGCGTCTCTCTGACTGCCAGCATGGATTTCGACCGGGAAGAGGCACACACACAAATCTGTTAACATTTACGCAATTTATTACGTCGGCGTTAGATGAGCGTGTGGGAGGCCAGGTGGACGTGGCATACCTGGATTTCAGAAAAGCCTTCGATACCGTTGATAATGATATTCTGTTAGAAAAACTTGCGAAATTAGGGTGTTCAATGGCGTTATTAAATTTTTTCGCTAGTTACCTGGCGAATCGCAAACAATTTGTAGAGTATAGTGGCCACATATCGGAGGACTATGAAACGAACTCAGGGGTGAGTCTCAGGGGAGCAACCTAGGCCCCCTACACTTTTTACTGATGATTAACGATCTGCCAGATGTTGTTCAGGATTCCCAGTGTTTGTTGTACGCCGACGACTTGAAACTTTACGTTTCTGTAGGTAACATAAATGACTGCCTTCTGCTGCAAAGAGACATTGACAGAGTAGTTGACTGGAGCAAAGTAAATAGATTAGACTTCAACATATCAAAGTGCAATGTGATGTCTTACACTAGAGCACAACAACCATTAGATTACAAATATCAAATTAATGGTACCGAAATACCGACGGCTACAACCTTGCGCGATCTGGGAGTCCAAATGAAAGACAATCTAACGTTCGGAGCCCACATAATGATAATCTGTAAGACAGCCTACAGAAATTTGGGATTCGTCCTTCGACAAACTAAAGAACTCCATAGTATATTGGCCATAGAATCCCTGTATAACGCATTAGTTAGAAGCAAACTTGAAAACTGTTCGATTATATGGAACCCTCATGAGACTAAATATACTTTGATGATAGAGAAAATTCAAAACAAATTTTTAAGATGCATGTATAAGAAGCAGTATGGTGTCTATCCATCCTACCCAATAATATACCCTACTAAATTCTTACTCGGCATGATAGGATATTACCAGATAGAAGCTAGAAGAAAACTGGCTCTCTCGACATATGTCTTTAGGGTATTTCGTGGACAGTTACATAACCCTGCAATACTAGAGACATTAGGAGTTCGTGTGCCCAATACAAGACTGCGACGTGAACCTCGGCGAGAAGTCTTAGTTACGCCTCAGAGTAGAACTAATTTATTGAAATATGCTCCGGTACCTGTCGCTGTTCGCCTAATCAATGACATTAGCAAAAATAACATTGATGTATTTCATTGCACTCTGGCGGAGTTCACTGCGGCCATGTTGGTTCACTTGACTGCATGATGAGATTTCTAATTTATTTTTATATCCTTGTTATGACTATTTATAATAAATAATACGATGATCAGAATTATTTTATTAGAATTTATATACTTTAGGATTTTTATTAGAATTTTAAACATTGTTGACATTGTATAATTAAAACATGACATAATCATATTTTTATTATAATGTTAATCTATTGAATATTTAAGCATTGTCGCCTTGGGACCCTACCTGTAGACAATGTTTTTTGTAAACTTAAGAAATAAATGAATTTGAATTTGAATTTGAATACAGTACATAATTATTTTATACAATAATGAGGCACATGTGTATTCAACCTGCATGCAGGCATATAAATATTTGATTTTTACAATTTCAGAAATACAAATAAGAACAGAATTAAATAGATTTCAATTTTACAAATACTCAGTCAACCAAGGATAATATTCTTTAGTCAATATTCTAAATATTCTTTCACACTATAAAAGCAATGCTAGAAAAGCCAGTTTGTCAAAGCAGATTTAAATTTAGGCATTTGTGTCATTTTTAAATTTTCAAGGATGTTATTATAAATTACTATAGTCATATTATGTATAAGTACCTACACATTTTTGTCATAAATCACTTACTAGGAAAATTCAATTCAAAACCGGGCGAGCACCCTTCCCTAATGTCCAGCTTTATACCTATTGTAATACCATAGACTTTTTGAATTTTTTCGCGCTGATCTGATCGTGCGCAATTTTAATAAAAGCCGCATAAAAAAATACCACTGTAGAAAAAGGTTCGTTGATGTCTTTTATATGAATGATGATTGACAATTTAGATATTTTTTTATTATGTACGTGTACGTGGCCGCGATAATGACACTAAGCTTGCCCACTTTTACATGGGAATATAGACCACGATATGGTATTATTATTTTATAAAATATATTCCAAATACTGAGAATTATTGAGGACAGAAGAGGCAAGATGATTGGACACCTACTAAGACACGACGAATTTATTAAAAATGTCATAGAAGGAAAGCTAGAAGGAAAGAGAGGAAGGGGAAGACCAAGAAGAGCTTACATGGAACAGATTAAAGAAAAGGTTAACGTTGTGTCTTATAGGGAAGTCAAGGAATTGGCCTTTGATAGATTGGAATGGATAATGCTACACCGACAAGAGCGTGGCTCTTAAATTGATGATGACGAAAATATATTCCAATTACATAGTGGAACGCTTGCCTCTCACTTTGAGGTCGCAAGTTCGAATCCAGCACAGGCCTAAACCAATGATTGTCGAATTGGTTTCCGAATTCATGTTTGGATCATAAATGATTATCGCGTGGTCAGCGGTGAAGGAAAATATCGTGAGGAAACCCACATTCCCGAGAAATGCATTTTCGTAGGTATGTGACCTAACCTGTATTGGGCTGGTTTTCCCTTCGCGGGTTGGAAGGGCAGACAGGCAGTCGCTTTTGTAAAAAAACCGGACCTGAATATTTTCAGGTTAGGTAAGCGGACCCTGTAAAAAATAGAATAATGCTAGAGAGATGATATTATTACCTTTAGGAGAAATGTTGCGTTCGACATTCCGCCATAGTTCGCGTGTTTGTAATTCCTAGGTGGTACGCTTGCGCGCGTCTTCCTACTTTCTGACCGGTTCCAGTGTTGGCAAACTGCGAATGTTGCAAGATTAAGGTGTGCGGAATTCTGTATTAGCAGTAGACTTGTGGGGTAATATGCGTGTACGATGTTAACTGCTTCATTAATACCAATTTATATCAATCTAAGTTTTATAACGGCATATTGCGAAAACATGACCTGTGATGGTAGTAGGCTGTGATGATGTGACCTCTGATGTGATCTTTTCAAGGCACATCATCCTGGCTGGCAGGCGCGTTAGTTTAATAGTTAATATTTGAATTTATCTTAACATTTTTCACGAACACACTTGGCACGACCATTATAGACGGCGATACGGCTCACCTATCGCGTTGCTCTAATAAAATTGCTCGATGAGGTTCGATGGATGTAGCTCTGACTACCCCATTTGGGAATATACCTGACCTTTTGAATGACTCTAGAGTATTGATTGCCTACGGCGCCGTGCGCCTAGCTTAGGTTGATTGCTTTCAATTTTATAAAATACCTATGTGAAAATATCTTTATTCAGTAGGTAACATAGTTACACTAAGAATCGTAATTTTTTACATACATATTTACCTGAGAAGTTATTATTTATAGATTAAGATCCGCGATAACACCAATACAAGCTTCAAACCGCTTTTAACCAACGATATAATAAAATGCAACTTTTGTCTATATGTATAAAAACATAAAATAAACAGCCTACACGTCCCACTACTGGGCGCATGCATCGATCAACCGGACGAGGTATGGAGCATACTCCACCTCGGGTTGTAGTTGACGGAGTTGTTTTGGGCTAGGAGCCCAGGATCGAAGGTTCCCGGATAAAAAACTCGACTTGACTTTCTGACTTTAAATTCATGATTGAATTATAGAAAATGATATCACGTGGTTTCCAGGATTTGTTCCTGGCTAATGCATCTGTTGTGATTGCTCAGATGAAAAAAAATGACAATTGATTTTTTTTTATTTTAGTTTCAAAGTTAAAAGTTGGTAACATTTTGCTGAGCCGTCCCTTTGTAGAGAAAAAGTTTTAAATTATTTTGTTTACTTCTCTATTCTGTGTACCTATCTACTGGGGGGTTAAAAGCGCCACAATTCAATTCTATCTAAAAATCGAAGCAATTCATCTAAAAAAGCAATATTGCTATTTGACATTTGTTTGCATTGCGCACTTACTTTCATATGCGCAAATGTCAAATTGCAATATTGCTTTTTTAGATGAATTGCTTCGATGTGGCGTTTTTAACCCCCTGATTTCTACAATAAATGATTTTCTTTCACTCTATTACATGGTAGGTATTTAAGCATAGCTGATGAGAAGTGGGTGTCTATATTACACACCTCTGTTTACAAGCGTGATGCCATCTATGTTATGTTACGTTACAAAAATTAGAAATCAAAATGGCGCCGCCAAGGTCGTCTGAACGGTCTCGCATCACAACACAACGTTAAACCAAATCGGATCAATTAATCACGATTCCATCTCGCTAGACCGTTGACCGATCCTGTTCCGACTAGGTCGAGCAAGGTCGCCGCAGGTATCGCGACATGTTGGAACTTGTCTAAGCTCGACGATCATTGGCGCTTTTACCCTATAATCTTGGGAAGTAGCAGTATAAATAACGAGTGGGGCTCGGTACTTATTATTTTATGCAGAGCAAGGTGAATGGTGCCAATTCTGGCAGTCAGTTTATATTTTAGTTTGACAGTTCTGAAACCTGCTCTATCTCTTCAGTGAACAATGGTACTGATTCCGATAGAAACCATCTAAGTTATAACTGTAATTTTCTTATCCGTCGAAAAGGTAAAGGGACGGGTAATCGACAGGCATAAAATTTGTGGAAGGCACGTCAATTTTAGGAAGAAATTTAAAAAGCCCTTCCAAACTTTTATATGGGTCAATAATCCGACAGAATTAAATTGACAGGACACGTCAAACGGATTGCATATTAGCGAGACGCATATTGGGTTATTCTTTCATTTTAAAATTAACAGTGGTCAATCATCCGTCCCTTTCCTTTTCAGCGGATAAGAAAATGACAGGTATAACTTAAAATAAAATTAGGAGGTGTCTAATAATCGGAGCCATTGACAATATACTTAATGCAAGTTTTTAGACCAAAATCAGCACTACATAGATTCCTACATTATGGTATTAAGTAGATATGCTATGTTATGCTTTTTCAAAAGTGTATTTTGGTTCGGTTGGTTTTGCATTTCTTATAAGTAGGTATTGAGGTATTAGGTATATCAGTTAGAATTGTTATGACACACCCTCCAAAATATATTTCCTTCATTGACTTAAAATCAAAATACAAAATAAATTAAACCAATTTTTGTAAATATAATATAAAAACAATAAATATCAAATGCATTAAAACTAAATTATTCACCATCAATAATGTCATTCGAAAAACTCTTGCAGATTGTAATAAAGTTTATTACTTGATTTGTTTTTTTATTAATATTATTTATTTAGATAACTATGCTACTATTCAAACGTTCATAAACGTTTCTTTCTTCCTTTCTTTCTTTATTCAAATAGAATAAGGATAAAGGTAAAGATAAGCGGAAATTTACAAAAAGGCATCCCGTTTACCAATAAAACACAATAGCAAAATTACAGCTATGCATGACCCACCAGGATGCAAAATAAAACCATTTTCCAAAACAGTGGTGATAAAAGTGACCATAAGCTACCTCCATCACGATTCGTCACACCTTTCGGTACCCACCTTTACTTCAAATAAACCTCCCTTTATCTATTCCTATTGAAAATACGCAATTTTAGGGTGACACAGGCGTGAATATTTTGCGTGATAGAGATGGGAAAGACGTTAGTCTCAATAATGTAGAGTCGATTCAGTGATATGACTTTTCAAGAATACACTGTGATTGAGGGGTATAGTCTGGATATAGTGGTATACGTGAAGCTTACTTTATGTAAAAAAGCTTATTATAAGATTAATGATTACTTACCTAAATGATAAAAATGTCTGGTATTGAATGTGTTCCTCTAGTTATTAAATAACTTGTAATGTACCCTCATTGATTTAAAAGATGTGTTGCTGTTGCAGTTTCTTGTCATTTCTTCTCCTCAGCCATAACACTTTGCGAATGACGTAAATTCAAAAATGTTACATTGACTTTCAACAAGTTTATCCATGATAATTACGTTGAATAAATGATTCTGATTTCTGTAAAAAAAAAAAATAATCTGCGTGATCAGATTCAAAATGAAAATTATAAAAACAAAAAGTTATTTAGATATAACGTTTTCTGGAGATGTATGCGAACTTATTCTATAGGTTTCCCTTTTAAAATATATCGGGAATTATCAGCTAGTACTTTTATCGCAGGTTAGCGTGGGACTGGAAAGGGTGGTGCAAAATGGAAGTCTCATATCCCTGATTTAAACGCGGCAAGAACCCGTTATTATGTGTTTTAATTATTGTGATGTCAAACGTAGGTTTAATTCTAAATTCACTCACTCTTTCATCTGACTCACTTCACCAATGCCTAACTCTATGACGCCAAATTTCATTTTCGTTCCGGGTATTTACGGCAAGTTTAGTAACAGAAGTGTTACTATTGTCCAATTTCGGTAACGGTTCAATTTTGTCACCTGTATTAGACAAAGATGTTATTTTTGTTACCATTGTTAAGCTACGTTCGGCAAATGTCCCTATTACGGCCAATAACGGATTGGGTTCGTTTTCAACTGTTAGTTTTGTTTGTCCCAATACTGTTTTTGAACAATTGTAAAAGTTCGCATTTTGAATTTCTGGACACACTGCCATTTTTATGTGATTTGTCATAGAGAAGATGCTTTCTCTTTACCTATAACGTACTTATTAACTTCCGTCGATATCAGAATCATTTATTCAACTCTAGTTTTTTCTCTTTATGTGATACATAGCCGTCGCTCTTAAACAGTTCATTCATCATCATCATCTCCCCAGCATTATCCCATTTTTCACAGGATCCGCTTACCCTACCTGAAGATTTGACAGGTCCGGTTTTTTACAGAAGCTACTGCCTGTCTGACCTTCCAACACGCGGAGGGAAAACCAGCCTAATACAAACACATAATAACGGGTTCTTACCGCGTTTAAAGTAGGGATATGAGACTCCCGTGTCATCCCGTGATCATGGCACTTGCAACAGTGTCGAAAAATGGAGTCTCATATCCCTACTTTAAACGCAGCCTAATACAGGTTAGGAAACATACCTCCGAAAATGCATTTCTCGGAAATGTGGGTTTCCTCGCGATGTTAGCTGTTGGTCCCGGCTATTAGCCGTAAAAATACCGCCACCACAGCTATATATAGCTTACAAGAAACTTAAAAAAAAACTTTTATTTCGTAATCTTACAATAAGTATCATAAATACCGAAGCTTGTCAGTAAGTAGTCAACGACTTTTGAGGTGAGAATTTCTCGCTCTTTCAACTTATAATACTATGTATAGATTCAAAATATAATTTTAATCTACTACAAAAAAGAAAAAAAAATTGAAAAAACAAGACTCCAAGTATTTTTACAACCCCATCAACCTGTCTCTGTTAACAAAGCCACAATTAAAGTCGCTTCGATACGGCTACTTTATTAATTAGACGGCTATCAATGTATTAACACTAACAAACTAACTATAGAACATTTGTTAGTTCCATGCTTCATGGTAATTAGCAAGGTTGTTACTGTAGGTTTAATTATTATGAACAAACGATTCACAAGTTTGTGTTTATACAACATCTCTGAGAAAAAAACAAACATATGACAAGAAACTACAAAAACAACACATGTTTTAAATCAATGTTGATATAAATTACAAGTTATTTAATAACTCTTCTACTTCTTCTATCGTGTGGGTTATGAGGTTGAGTACCAACCTCATCAACCCTGGTGTCAGGGTTACTATTGAGCCGCCAAAGACCCCTCAGACCTCATGTAACGACTGCTTACTTAATTAAAGCACATAATAACGGGTTCTTACCGCGTTTAAATGGGGATATGAGACTCCCGATATGCGACTGCTTACTTACATCAGTAAGTAGTAACCGGGACCAACGGCTTAACGTATCTTCCGAAGCATCATACTAATACTTATTTAAAAACTAGTGGAACACATTTAAATAGAACCTCACGACTGTATCCCAATCGGGGTAGTCAGAAGTTCATCCATCGCCAGATAAACTAAGCACCCACACCTCACCGAGCTTTCTGTTAGACCAAAGTGATAGGTGGTGAGCCGTATCGCCGTCTACAATGGTAGAGCCGACTGATTTAGTAAAAACTGTACTTAAGATAAATTAAAAACTCCTTGCTGCAAGTCACGTTTAATACCAGGCATTTAGGTAGTCATTGGTCTTGCAATAAGCTTTTTTACAGAAAATATGAGCTTAACATGAGTTTTACATTTATTTTCTGTCAAATCCAAAGTATCTTCCAGTATTTTATTATACGTATACATATCTCCAAAAAAAAAATGAATTTAATGTACTTAATCCTTAATTTACTTAGTCATTACGTTGTGTTATGTTGAAGTAGGTACTTTTTGCAGTCTGCTTCACTGTAAATTGCTCAACTTTGTTGATGAATTCCAAACTACAAGTACGAACCTAAACAGTTTTATGGACAAAAGCGGCTACCGGTCAATACAAGTCCCTACCTCAGAGGACAAGTAAAAAAAGTTGTTACCTCGCCACAACAAAGGCTATCTCTTCTTCAATAACAATAAAAATGTAAATGTTATATTTCAACTTGTTATTCATTTCTGAACACAATTCCTTAGTATTTTATGGTAGATGCAAATTTGTAAGCGAAAGTGGTGTCTCTTAAGAGTAAGCTGGATTCTGTCTACCCCAATGGAAGATAGGCGTGTTCTTATGTGTGTATGTGAAATTGCTATGTTATAAAGTGTCGTACTAATGTATTAATTATTTAATATTTTGTTTTTACGCTCGTAATGATCATTGAACTGCAAGGCTAACTTGCGCAACATCAAAAACATATCGACCAATTCAATCAATTTTGTCGAAATCAATACTCGTAAGTTTGATTTTTCCCCTAACATGCGTGGCACGTGATTTTTTCCGTATTTTGACAGAACGAAATGACTTATTTGGGTTGACATATTAGCACCAATCGACAAAATTATATCGTCAGAATCGATAAAATGACCGTGACAAAATTTTATCACGTTGCGCTTGTGGAATTTGGGTACTAAGCGTAAATGTATCGACATCATCGTACTTACCTATAAAAAATACCTATTGGCATTAGACTTGCTGCCTATTACATAGGGTGAGAGCCCTCAGCGCTCCCCATTTGTCCGGCCAAGTAGTTAATGTCATCTGCGGCAAATCTACAATAAGTCACTTCAAAAAACAAAATGCCTATTACATACGATTTAACTTGGCAAGATAACATTTCACTGCTGGGCACAGGCTTCAGAAAAAAAAATTCCTGAATTGATCCATTTGGGAATCAAACCCGGCACTTCTGATCTAGTTCTACTTTGTACAAAAACTATTTAAAGATTCTTACACACAAAAATAAAGATAGGTACTTACATCGGCAGTCGGCTCGCTTTACTCATATTAACAATCCCCATTAAAACATACATAGAACTAAAAAAAAACAAACATTAAGTAAAAAAAAAACTTAATACTGGAACAAAATAAACTTTTATTCCACCGACTGGCGGCGTGACAAAAGATCTGAGAACAGATAAACATAAATTATTGAGCGTCGAAGTGAACTTTTAAATATTTTGCCGCCAACAAATTCATTACTGGGAATTGTAAGGACCTCCCAAAGTATACCGACGGACGTAAACACAGTCACAAGTGCCACAGTCATGTGCCGTTCCCGGGATTTTTCCCAAAGTGGGAACATAAAAAAAAGTAAAAAGCCGCAAAGTTATATAAAATCAGCTTTATTACCTAGCCTTTAGGCAGATAAGGTCAGAGTACAAGAAATAATAATTTGAATAATAAAGCCGGCAGTGTCCTTACTATTAAAGAGTTATTTAAACAGAAATATCGTCCTCCTGCACTTATCCTTACTTTACCCGTGATATGCTGTCCCCGGGAATATTTCCAAAGTGCAAATATTAAAATCAAATCAAATATATACGTATTTAATTGCACACAAGCAAAACATTTGAGAGACGATTCTACAGACTGAACTTCGGGGAGTGTGCCCGCGATCTACATTAGCTCATTCCACCACCCCCCATTTATCTTTTGACTTCCAGACGTACGGCCGGGTTCCTTCCCTATTTGGTGGATATCCCAACTATTCGCACAAAGCGCTTCGCATCGTCCTTCATTATGCGCACTGCTAAGGAGTGGAATTCTCTGCCGTCTTCTGTGTTTCCGAATGCATTTAACCCGGGTGTTTTCAAAGCCAGAGTGAGCAGGTAACTACTAGGTGAGCTCGCTCCATCTTAGGCCTCGTCAATGCCTTCGGGCAAGTCTGGGGTTAAGGCAAACCCATCAAAGGTAAAATGTTTGCACTTTGGTAACATTCCCGGGGACAGCACGTCATTGGTCACAATCAAATGTTTTACTTTAGATATAGCAAACGGTGACTCAATCGCTTCCCTGCTGGGAAGTGGTGTTAAATGGACCGCCTTTTGAAAAAGGCGCTTCTCTGCTACTAGCGTGTAGCGATTTTCTACAGTTTACCAAAAAGAGACAGAACATGAAAATGAAAAATGTTTATTTCTTTTACAATAAAGCCTTAACTACTGGTGGATTGGGGTCTCCATTTAAGCGGCATAGCCTGTGTTTGGAGGCCCCGCTCTTCCATTATTACAAATAACATACATACATAAACTCACGCCTATTTCCCACCGGGGCAAGCAGAGACTATAGAAATCCATTTGCAAATAAATAAATTGAATTAATAATTTAAAATAAATAAATAAATTAATAATTAATTAATTATTTAATTCTTTTTTTTATTAATAATTTTTAATTTACAAATAAAATGTATGTAAATAAAGCAGTGTGGTAGGTTTAAAAAGAAGACAAGCACTACGGCATGCAGATAGAATATAATAATATATCAGTACATATCATTATATTCTATTTACATAAAGTATCAATACCCCGTTATTCTTGAAGGGATATGCAAAGATACATAATAGGCATATATATTTATACACCAACTCTTCGCGAGTTTATTTATTTTATTTATTTATTTATTATGGACAAGTTATGTTTAAATCCCAAATAGTGGGCAAGCCTATTACCACAAATCCTGGAAACCACTTGACATCAATTGGGTCGTGTACTAGGTTCAAGATAAATTATGAAATACTGATTAATAAATAAAGTTAGATCTAAAACTAACGGAAATCTTTTTCTTTTTTCTTTTTAACTTATTTATGAATTTTAGTCAAGAATAACGTAATAATATGTGCGATATTTTATCACGTTTTTCTAGTGTGCTTTTACATATAAATTGCATAGTAATTTCGTGTTTTGACGTTTAGTAAAAAGTAACTGATTTGACTAGTTGGATACTAGCTTATTGTCTAAAAAAATTAAAAATTAAAAAAAAAATAAAAAAATTCAAAAATATATTTTTTTAAAGTCTACCATACCAACTAGATAAAAAAAAACTTTTAATTTATTCATACAGAACGAAAGAAATACTTTTGAACAATTACACTAATCGCTTTACCGAAGGAGGCTTCATTATTCAGAATAGCAAGTTTAATTTTGAACTCTACAACTAAAACTTTTAAACCTCATTCTGAACATCTCTTACTATATCAACTGCAGGTGCCAAATCTATTAAATTAAACGATATTAGATCTTAAAGGGAAGAACTAGCATTGAAAATTGACTGAAGTAGTTTTGCAGTAACAAGGTGACAAGTTGTGATATACAGTTTAACAAGTAGACACCACCAGCGTAGTGCAAAGTTAACAAAAGCATTTACGAATACTCTTATTTCGTTAACCATAAGGTTGAAAATTGTGGTAATAGAAGTAGTGAAAATTGACATGAAAAATTGCAATGGTGCAGGAATCAATCGTGCGATGACAACAGAAAATATGGCAGCTTTTCTGAAGAAAGGCAAATAAAATTCAGAGTAAGTGAAGTTTTTATAGTCAAAGACGTTAGGTGACCACGATTTTGGAATATTAAGTTGAATAAACATAAAAATACATAAACAGCATAACGTCTGAATCCCCGAAGGGGTAGTAGTTTGGAGGTATATAGTAACAGCCTCCGTGGTCTAGTGGTTAGAGCGTTAGGCTCACGATCTGGAGGTCCGGGTTCGATTCCCGATGGGGACATTGTCGAAATCACTTTGTGAGACTGTCCTTTGTTTGGTAAGGACTTTTCAGGCTTGAATCACCTGATCGTCCGAAAAAGTAAGATGATTCCGTGCTTCGGAGGGCACGTTAAGCCGTTGGTTCCGGATATTAGCCGTAAAAACACCTCCACCAACCCGCGTTGGAGCAGCGTGGTGGAGTATGCTCCATACCGCCTCCGGTTGATTGAGGGGAGGCCTGTGCCCAGCAGTGGGACGTATATAGGCTATTTATGTATGATGATGTTATGTACTAGGCAGCTATGTTAAATTAATGACAAGCCTATTGCAAGCCTATTGCCATTAATTAGCCACTTCGTATCAACAGTGGCTGCAAGTTGTCTTTGATTACTTGTGGCTCTGCCCACCCCATTTGGGATTACGGGCGTGAGTTTATGTATGTATGTATGTATGCCATTAATTTAGTTGCAATAATTATTTATTGTAGGTATTTGTAACTGCGATACCTATCGTCGATACATGACATGTTATGTAAACAAAGAATGAAATGTTTTTCATTGAATCTCCACTTAAAATGTACCTATTAGCGCGTTAGTGTTTATACTAGTTCGTGGCCACGTCTTAATAACAGGTAAAAATTTTGTGAAAAGTGTAGAATTCCGAAATCATTTCAAAATACACATAAGATGTTCATGGAAACACATCATAAAAAGTTCTTCATTAATATTGACAAAATATAAAATTATATCATGTTTACAAATCTTAATTTTACGACCACCAATAAGCTTGTCCACGATTTATGATGCTCATGGACACCTTATTCGTGTTGTTTGCATACACGTTTGTACATTCTTGGATTCATCGTAATGAGTCATAAAGATACCGCCTCTTGGAGCTTTAAAGGTAACCGTCTATTTGTATTAGGCCACACAACAGATAGGTCGGAACTCAGAAAATGTACTTACAATGAATGTTTCCAACTAGTCACCTCAGCTGGGTAAATTACTATGGTTTTTTTTATTAAACGCAACCTTGGGTGTCGTAAATATGTAAAAAAAAAAGTAATTTATTGTCATGTTATTTTGAATGATAATAATTGTATAACCTGACAGTTTATACAAATAATTATAAAACAAGTCAATATTACCAATTACGTTTAGGTATTTACTTCAAAAGTATTTATAGCTTATTTGAAATTGTCATGAACTTATTACATTAGTAAGGATTCGTCATAATGGTAAACAAATCTTATTAATTTTTAAAGAAGTTAAATACAAAAAAAAACTTCGATTTTGACATAATAAAGTAGGTGCCTCTACGAGGTGCCCAAATAAATGTCATCAGTCAATAAGCCGAATCGTACGAAAAACATTTGACGCTAATTTACTATCTGATTTCAAGCAAGGATATTACAGTTTGTAGTGCATGAGATGCAAGAATCGAACCTTGCTAATTATATACCTTGCACAATAGGGTAGTTTGGAAACTAGTCAAATCAGTTACTTTTTACTAAACGTCAAAACACGAAATTACTATAAAATTTGTATGAAAAAACACCCTGTGACGTCATAGAAAACGTGACAAAATGTCGCACTTATCACATTTTTCTTTATTAAAATTCATAAATAAGTTAAATAGAAAAAGGGAAACGTTATTTCACCTTTAGATCTGTCTTTATTTAGTAATCAGAATTTCATAATTTGTCTTTGACCTAGTAAACTACCCAATTCAATAGCTCTTGTGATTTGTATATTTTTTTATGTTATTTTATTATTTTTTTTGGTGTTTTTGGCGGGAAACGGGAACGGGACAGTTGCTTTCTTTATTGAATAATCTAAATAATTAATACGAAGTGGTGTTTTGTGGTTAATGATCGCATTAAGTTAGTCGGAAGACATTCGCGAGTGTTATTATATCGGAGTATTCAATAAACAAAGTGTATCTGCCTATTTTCGCTTCGTGGCAGGAAGCCTTTTGAGTTAATTCGTCTGGGGTTCGGAGTAGGAGTCTACTCCGAGGGTGGGGGCTTAGGTTTCATCATCATCATCTTTCATCATTTCATCAAGAAAAAAAATACGTAAGACATGGCTGTATGGGCATAGTTCCCTTTGCCTTACCCTTCTGGGAAAACCAAAAAAAAAAAGATTTGTATGTTTTGTCTATGGTGGATGACTCCACAAAACATACCCTGTCTTGCATAGCCAACCAAACAAGTGTACGATCACCTTTTTAAAAGGACATAATATCGGTTTTCGGAATGTTTGAAGTAAATGAATTAATGCCCTCAATTTGTGAGGTCCAGATAATGTAGGTAAATGTTTTAGAGTCCTTTCCTTATCTGACTCTAAATTAGTTAAAAGAGTGATAGAATTCTATTTTTAGGCTCTTTTTGTGTTTTTGCGTTCGGATGTTCACGCCTTAGAGTTGATTGTAATTTGAATATTTAATATTGTTTTATACCCCGGTGGGAAATAGGCGTGAGTTTATGTATGTATGTGGAACCCGAGTCGGGTGTCGAACCCGTGACTCTACGTACGTATGTATGTAAAAATCATTGCCCATATTTTTTTATAATATAACACATTATTCAGGTTGCCATAGACACGCCTTGGGTTAAAAAGAAAAAACACACACTCACGTGTCTCGAAATATTTCAAATGTAAACAAGGCTCGGGCCGTTGAGGTGTATCATGGACATTTCTAAAAAAAGAAGTGATTGTATTAGTATAATCCGGTTGGATATGTGGTTGATAAAAGGAAATTATAACTTATAACTTGAGTTCTTTTAAGGCAAGGCTGAATTGGCACCCTCTGGGACAGCGTTACACCGTCGACGCTTTGTTAAACTCTTTAAGAGGCAGAATAGTATTAAAGAATAGTATTTGCTTCTATGCTGTTCTGGGAGCAAATAAAAAACATAGAACACGTTCAGCTGCTTGTCTTCCCGGGCATGTCGTAAAAACCGACAGAGGGATTGCGTCCTCTAACATGATGGACTAATGTTATGGACGATAGGCTGATCCCTTATCACCATAAGGCATCATATCCATCTTAGGACTTCGTATCAACAGTGGCTGCAAGTTGTCTTTGATTACTTGTGGCTCTGCCCACCCCATTTGGGATTACGGGCGTGAGTTTATGTATGTATGTAGTATTAAAAGCAAACACATTTGATTTAAAAAAGAAAAAATTAAGTAGAGAAATACTGTGTGACTAAGTATGTACTTTTGTTTCATTAGGTTTGCGGAATTCCTAATTTGAAGCCGCCCTTAATCTTCTGTCAGTCTTCTGACTGTTTGGCTATACACTTCTTGTGCCCTACATAAATTATTTGAAAGTAACATATTTTTTTTTGACTTGGTCATAAACACTCCTCTCTTCTCGCGTGTGCGTTGTCAGATCAATGCCCGACCTCACGGTAAACAAAATAAAAAAAATAAAATATTAAATAGAAACATAAATTTATCTATAACCCATCAGTTTACCACATTGACCTGTACAGATTGAATTTGAATATATCCTGGCACATCTCGCTTAATATTTGATAACAAAGTGAGAGATGTAGATAAGATGTCGTCTTTATCAATCTGTCAGGTCGATAAAAAGAAGAGTGGTGTTTGACAATGGAGTCCAGACATCGTAAAGGAATGTGGTAGGAACAAACTCTGTATTGGTTGAAATTATGGGTTCTGGTGTTGTGTTATGGACAGTGCATTTGATGTTATTCATAATTAAAATAGAAGAATCAGAACTATTTATTGAAACTTTATTATCATGGATAAACTTGTTGAAAGTCAATTTCACATTTTTGAATCTACGTCATTTTGCAAGGTGTTATGGCTGAAGAGAAGAATGTTGGTATACATTAAATTAAGTTATTTAATGACTAGAGGAACACATTTAATACTAGGCATTTTTATCATTTAGAAAACTTAAAATTGTGTGATATTTTAAAGTAATTTAAAATTAACTAAATAATAAAATTGTTAAAAGAATTTAAAAAAAATAAGGCAATCATTAATCTTGTAATAAGCTGTTTTACATGAAGTAAGCTTCACATGAGTTTAAAAATTATTTTCTGACAAATTCAAATTATTATCTGGTATTTTATTGTCAAAACGTACATAACCCCAAAAAAGACAAATTTAATGCTACACGTCAGAATAAAAATAGATCTTATTATCATTAAGAATGCAATTTTTTACATATTAAATAAAATATGATGTAGTACTTACATAATATTATTTATTCGAATGTCTCGGAGACTAGCTCCACCACCGCGACTTGAGTGATTTTTTTGTACCTATGTGGTTATTTCCTTTTTAATTACTAAATTGTTTGCTAGATCCACAGACCAACTGTTTTGTTTTCTATTGTAATGTTCTTAATCAGTTGCGTATCATCCCGAGGATGTCATAAAATTCGACTACGGCGTGTGTCAAATCAAATTTTTATACACGCAGTGTTCTATGTGCATAACTTCATTATTTACCGAGCGAGAGCCCTCAGCGCTCCCCATTTGTCCGGCCAAGTAGTTGATGCCATTTGCGGCAAACCGACAATAAGTCACGTCCAAAAAAAAACTTTTTTATTAACCATGGCTGAAAACCATCATCTGTTAATTTATTTGTAGTTCTGTCTATACAATCTCTGACTGTCTGTCTGGTCTGTCTTTTCTGTCTGGCTTGAATCACCTGATTGTCCGAAAAAGTAAGATGATTCCGTGCTTCGGAGGGCACGTTAAGCCATTGGTCCCGGCTATTAGCCGTAAAAGCATCTCCACCAACCCGCAGTGGAGTAGCGTGGTCTACACCACGCTATGCTCCATACCCCCTCCGGTTGATTGAGGGGAGGCCTGTGCCTCACAGTGGGACGTATATAGGCTATTTATGTTATGTTATGTATGTCTATCCAACCCACATAACGATTAATAACGTGAGGTCTGTCTGTTTGACTAAACTACCTGGACAACCAAAAATTTATCTTAAAAAGGTAAAACTTTACCAAAGCATCTATTCCACTGTCATCAACAAGAATCCCCCGTCCCGTGACACAGTGTAGTAACTGACATTCTAATTGACGAAGCCTCACAAACCGACCTCGGAACTGTTTATTTTTATACTTACTCCCATTTGGACCACCCCCATACCTTTAAATAGGACTTAATTGGACTACAGATTAAGTAGAGATAAAATTCTATGTCCTAATGCGTTGTTA
This sequence comes from Pectinophora gossypiella, assembly GCF_024362695.1. Taxonomy (NCBI): domain Eukaryota; kingdom Metazoa; phylum Arthropoda; class Insecta; order Lepidoptera; family Gelechiidae; genus Pectinophora; species Pectinophora gossypiella. The sequence continues at coordinate 16,455,234 of NC_065409.1, forward strand.
TGCTGTTGACAAAGAACCATTATGTTTTTTTTTTATTTTATTGTAGTTATTTTTTTAATATGTGCTCTATGATGTGTATGGTGAGTCATTTTTTAATTTGTTAATATGAACATGAACATAACGCACGTCTAGTTCTTAAAAGTCGTAAATGTCAAAAAATCTGAAATTGAGTTAACTTAGTAATTAACGTAGATATGGCAAAACAAAAATCGTTAAAGCGCTCTTCTGTAAAATTTTAAAAATTACATTTATGACATTAAAGAACTAGTTGTGCGATAAGTTCACGAATATAATATTTTCTATTGGGCTAGTCAGAGGTAGAAGATGAACTTTATCGAGCGATTTGCATTTTAATTTTATTTAATAATTATTATGCATAAGTACTTATACGACCTACCTGTACTTTGGAATAGACTGCTCTGGCTCTGAGCGCCATTCCACATCCGTCAAACAGAGTACTGCGGGGCGGAAGGCAAGAGGGAAACCACTGCCCTATTTTTTTCCCTAAAAAGCAGCATGGAGAATGCAGCACCGACAAGAGCGTGGCTCCGAAATTAGTGATGATGAAGCACCTATATCCTCACTCGTGATCTCTAAAGGGGGTAGGCAGAGCCATATTTGGTGTTGTAGTCCTAAGATGAATTAATTGATTTTTTTAAATAAATACCTATCTAGAAGTCGATTGAACGTATTCTGTTTTTTCTTTACTTCTCGTTCAGTAGACAGCGAGTATAGTGCGATTTGTCATCTTTGACGATTAAGACTTGCGACAGACGGCATAACTGCTTGATCGGACAAATGAGGCGAGTTCAGTTTTTCACGTGGGGAAGTAACAGTCATACGAAGACACAGGCACAACAAACACCTCACAAATAGCTCGTATTAGGCTGCGTTTAGGCATGCGCGGCGCGGACTGCCGGAAAAACAAACATACGACAATGTACTGAGCGTTTACGGAGAAGCGTTTTTGCAGGCGTTTGTTTGAATTGTTGGGAACACTGAAGGCAAAAGATCGCGTGGTCATTCACCACCATCACCATTCGAAAAAACGCTAGACGCCCAGCACACAGCGCGCGTGTCGCCCCGCGTGTTCTTCCTTCTTCTTCTATCGTGTGGGTTGTGAGGTGGATTACCAACCTCATCAACCCTGGTGTCAGGGTTACTATTGAGCCGCCAAAGGCCCCTGACATGGCTGATGTAACGACATTAGTAAGTAGTAACCGGGACCAACGGCTTAACGTCCCTTCCGAAGCACGGATCATCTTTCTTTCTGACAATCAGGTGATCAGCCTGTAATGTCCTATAACCAAATCACAAAGTGATTTTCGTGATGTGTCCGGGATTTGAACCCGGGAGCTTCGGATTGTGAGCCCAACGCTCAAACCATTGGACCACGGAGGCCGTTAGGCAGGCGGAGGCCTGAACGCGGTCTTCAACACGCAACTGTCATATTGGTCAGCACAATGGTTCCCAGGCGATAAGACTGTAATTAACAATAATGAACTGTTACAGCAACGTTACTTCTACGGTACTCTGTGGTCGTACGTTTAGATTGTAAAGATCCTATGGTAACTTTATTGAGTCTTTGGACCACATCCATCTTCAACACCAGATCAGGGTCGTTTGGTATACTATGTTTGGTATATGTAATGGTGCTAATTCCTGTAAACACCATCTAATTTTATTTTAAGTTATATCTGTCATTTTCTTATCCGCCGAAAAGAAAAGGGACGGGTAATCGGCAAGCATGAAATTTATGGAACACACGTCAATTTTAAGCACAAATCTAACACAACCATATTTTTTCATGCATTGGCTAATAACCCGACAGAATTAAGTTGACAGCACACGTCAAACGGTTCGCATATCATTAAGATAGCTTTTTGATTCGCCCGGGTTATTCATTCATTTACTCATTCTTCCTAAAATTATTATTAAGAGCTGTCAATCATCCGTCCCTTTCCTTTTCGGCGGATAAGAAAATGACAGATATAACTTAAAGTAAAATTAGGAGGTGTCTGCAGGAATCGGGGCCATTTGTTACTATTGTTTGGGCAAACACTTATACCCTTATACCCTGAAAACGAAATGGAACGGAAATTATGCAAAAAGTACATAAAATAAGCTCACGACTATATCCGATTGGGGTAGTCAGAGTACATCCATCGCAAAATGAACTCAGTACCCACACCTCACCGAGCTTTCAGTTACACCAACGTGATAGGTGGTGAGCCGTATTGCCGTCTATTAATAGTGGTCAAGCCAAATGTGTTAGTGAAAACTGCACTTTGCTTTTGATTTTTATTGATCTCACGATTTCGAGTTCCCAATTCGATGCCCAATTGACAAAATCACTTTAAGCACATTGCAGGCTTGAGTAAAATCAAGTATCACAATATATAAAAACCACCTATGCCAACCCGCAGTGGAGCAGCGTGTTGGAGTATGCTCCATACCTCCTCCGGATGATTGCCCAGCATTGGGACGTATATAGGTTGTTTATGCTTTGCGTTGATCCTTGTTGAATGAAGTGAATTGAATGTTTTCAGCTGCTTGTCACTTCGGGCATTCCGTAGATGTGACATTGATATAGTGTCCTCGTAGATGTGACATTGAAAAGGTTAACGTCGTGTCTTATAGGAAAGTCAAGGCCTTTGATAGACTGGAATGGAAGATACTACACTGACAAGAGCGTGGCTCTTAAATTGATGATGATGACGTAAATACTATATACGTTGCACGCTGTATCCGGGGTGCATTGATAGAGACATAATAGACGGGTAGCGAGATACCTGTTAAGTTTTGTCTCGTTTGCTCTAAGTATTCAGGGTGTTAGTGACGTCGTAACGAAAACTTTGACGACTACTGAGGGGGATGATTAAGCTCATTATTCTGAGTTTATATCAAGCGAAATTTTCCGTTGTATATCAAGTGCTAGGAATCTCAAGTTTTTCACGGGGATATTAGCCCACAGGTGCTCATTAAAACGGGATTTGGCGAACCCCGCAAAACTTTTCCATTGAATTGATTCCTCAAAATTATATTCTACTTTACAATCACAAATACACGATAAAAACTTTAAAAGACAGCGGTTAAATCAAAAGCACGATAGGAATCCGTTTGTCGTTTCGAATTTCGAAGTAAAAAATGGCGACCCAACATGTCCGCCACAGCTGAGCATTGGCAGCGCGTACGCATCTGCCGATTGCTATTGTAGTAGCAGCTGATGTGGGTGGCTTTTGTAGTGAATGTACTGTCGACAGCAATAAAATATTGTCCTATCTACTCTCTCTCTCTATTTAAGAGCTGCGCTCTTGTCGGTGGAGTAACCGCCATTCCTCTCTTCTTCCCGCCAAAACCTTCACCTCCCGATACGACACGACCTGCACCTTCTCTTTTATTTGTTTCATAAATGTTATCCTAGGTCTACCCCTTCCTCTCTTCCCTTCAATTTTTCCTTCTATAATGTTTGTTATAAATGAATCGTGTCGTATCAGGTGGCCAATCATATTTCCTCTCCGGTTCTCTATAGTCTTCAATATGGTTCTCTTTTCTTCAACTCTTTCCAGCACTTTTTCATTTGACACCATTTCAGTCCAGCTTATACCCTCCATCCTTCGCCAACACCACATCTCAAACGCTTCCAACCTCTCTCTGTCTCTCTGTGTCATAGTCCACGTTTCACTTCCATAGAGTGCAATGCTCCAAATATATGATTTAATAAAGCGTTTCCTTATTTTTAATGATATGTTTTTGGTTTTCAAAATATATTTTTTCCTGTTAAATGCTTGTTTGGCTATTGCAATTCTGGCTATTATGTCTTGTGTGCATCTAGAGTCACTATTTACTATACTTCCAAGATATTTGAAACTATCAACTCTTTCTAATATGTTGTCATTCAGTTTAACAGGTCTATCTACTATCTACATTTTATCATATTAGATATTCATCATCATCTCTCCAGCATTATCCCGTTTTCACAGGATCCGCTTACCTAACCTGAAGATTTGACAGATCCAGTTTTTATACAGAAGCGACTGCCTGTCTGACTTTGCCTAGCAGTGGGACAATCCAGACTGGTCAAAAAAAGAAAGTGCTTAATTCCTATCTGATCTTACTTCACCCGGGACGGTAAAGCAGTAGAACAGCATTCCATTTATTTTCTTCATTCCCGTCAGCTGAGAAGTTGGTCCAAATAACCCAGCGGGTATCAACAACAGTTATTGCGAAGCGTCCTGCCTGACTTGTTTCGGGAGAGAGCGTGCAAGTAACGAAATTACCTGTGCCACCGATCCAATTAAACTCTCATAAAACGTTTTGATTAAGAGAAGAAAAACTGTTAATCCGTTAGTCCTGGGCTAATAGCTCAACCACCAACCCGCAGTGGAGCAGCGTGGTGGATTATGCTCTGTACACCCTCCAGTTGATCGAGGGGAGGCCTGTACCCAGCAGTGAGATGTATATAATGTTATTTATAATTTTCTTCTATCGTGTGGGTTGTGAGGTGGATTACCCCATCAACCATTAGGTATCATTTATAATTATATTATAATGAGAAAAAAAAGCTACCATGTTGCTTATCATATCAGATATAACATATAAATGACATAATGTAGCTGTCTTCTGCTAACTTATGGCTCTAACCACCCATTTAGGGTGGCTTTTGCAACAGTGTCGAAATATCGGGAGTCTCATATCCCTGCTTTAAACGCGGTAAGAACCCGTTAATGGCCCCGATTCCTGCAGACACCGCCTAATTTTATTTTAGGTTATATCCGTCATTTTCGTATCCGTCGAAAAGGAAAGGGACGGATGATTCACAGCTCTTAATTTTAGGAAGAATGAGTAAATTAATGTGTCGGGTTATTGACTGACGTAAAATTTTTAGACGGTTGGTTTAGATTTGTGCTTAAAATTGACGTGTGTTCCATAAATTTTATGCTTGTCGATTACCCGTCCCTTTCCTTTTCGGCGGATAAGAAAAGGACAGATATAACTTAAAATAAAATTAGATGGTATTTACAGGAATTAGCACCATTATGTGTTTTAATAGTGATTTTACGTGGTTATGTCCCCACCGGCAATCGAACCCAGGTCTTCAGGACCGTGAGTCCAACAATCAACAACTCACAGAAGTCGTTAAAAATAAATAAGTAGGTAAACCACTTATTTCTGATTTTGTCACTAAATATTTATTTGACTGTACTATCAGCCTTATTCATAATGCAAAATTGCGCCAATTTATAACGATTCTTAAAGCATTTTATTAGAGGGCATTTTTACTTGTAATGTAATGATATACTTTAGTAGAATATAGAGCATGAAATTACTATCCTTCCAGACCAGAAAGTCATATCATTCATAGTTATATCATGTCATCAGTCGTTTTTCAAAGCGGTTAAGCTCTAAAATGGCATAGAATTTGGTTTACAATAGAACGTGGAAGTGTTATTGGTATGCTGCCTTACATTCCTAAGGGATTAATATGAGGGATATTGTTTTTTTTTTTTGAATTTTTGGCCTGGTTACATAGACCTTTAGGCCACGTCTTCATTTTGGAGGGATGATTGTTAATTGAATTCTATAGGGTTAGACGATGGGTGATCGAGAATCTACAATAGTTTGAGGACATTGACGGTTCTATAGGTGTTAGAAACGTATTATATGGTCGTTAGAAGATTAAACATTTTTACACTAGAATAACCTATACATACAGGGTGTTAGTGACATCGAAACGAATACTGAGGGAGATGATTCAGATTATGATTCTGAGTTAATATCAAGTGGAATATTCCGTCGCAAAATTCATGTTTTTTTTTAGTTTCTTTTTTAATTATTTTCAATTCTATAGGTACTTTTGCGATGGAAAATTTCGGATGAAGAAAGTGTACCGGTGAAATAACAGCACAGAAACTAAGATCGGGTATATATTTTTTAATTATTAGTTGAATTTGTGCAATGCTTCCTTTTATTATTATAATTTATACAGCACGTCCAAAGAACGGAGTTTTTGAAATTATACCCAACGTTTTTCTACACATTCTGAGTCTATCTAACCTTATTACGCACTAGCGACCCACCCCGGCTTCGCTCGGGTGCAATACTAAGGAAAAAATGAAATTATTATAACATCACATTAAAAATCTCAAAAATAACAGTATTTCTCCACTATTTAATGGATTTTATTATACATATAAACCTTCCTCTTGAATCACTCTATCTATTAAAAAAAAACCGCATCAAATTTCGTTGCGTAGTTTTAAAGATTTAAGCGTACATAGGTATAAAGGGACAGAAAAAGCGACTTTGTTTTATACTATGTAGTGATATAAAATCATAACGTAGATGTCTATATTATTATAATTTATAATCATTATACATTAATACACGCAGGAAATCGAACTTATTACCCCTGATTTATAAGACTCGCGTCCTATTACTGGCTAAGCTATCTATTTGTTACTTGTTATCGATTAAACTAATTTACTTAACCGGATATTAAGCATTTAACTGCTTCTTCCGTTCAGTTAGGCATCAATTTAAGAACCTCCGGTAGTACGCTTCTGTGGGTAATCAAATGAGATTTTAATCTTTATTGAAGGACTTTGGTGTTCTCAAAGGGTCGTATTTCTCTAGGACTCCATAGTGACATAATCACAGTCGTTCTTTTTCACGTGACTTTGTCAAGCTTTGCCTCGAGTGGTATTAGCTACTTGGTCGGACAAATGGGGAGCGACCGTAGTGGCGTGGCGTCTATAGTATTCCACAGGCAGGGCTATGATGAGCATTGTGATAAAATCGATCGATTCAATAAATTTTCTCGAAATCGATAAGTTTGTTTTATTCCCTAACATGCATGCCATGTGATTTTATTCGTATTTTGACAGAACGACATGACTTATTTGTGTTCCCCTATTAGTACCAATCGACAAAACGACGTAATTATGTCGTTAGAATCGATAAAATGACCGTGACAAAATTTTATCACGTTGCGTATTTGTGTTTTTAAAAATATTTTCCCTTCCATTCCGCTTGATATCAACTCAGAATCATGGCCTGAATCATCCCTCAAAGTTTTCGTAACGATGTCACTAACACCCTGTATATTTGTTTATATACGTTACATCCCATTCTGAAGTGACATGTGTTGTTAAAAACTAGATATTTTTAAAGATCATGTTAGGTTAAAATATAAAAGCGTTCACCTAAGCAATTAACAGTACGACCATTAGTCCACAGATGTCTGTCAACAAGAAAACTGCGTTGACCTACTTGTTCGTTTAATAAGATAACTGACCACACCATAAACGAAAGGTCCCACTAATGTAATTGCTCTATTAAAAGTAAAAATAAAAAAATAAAAGCCTAATAAGACATTTCGTCTCGCCAGCCAGTGTCAACTTTAAAAAAGGAACACGACAACCCTTTCCCGCCATTGCCTGTCTAGGGAGGCGCCATTGCCATCGCTCGATTATGATTACCCGTCTCGACTGTCAAACGAATTAGTCGACTAATGCCCGAAACCACGTTGTCAGCGAACGTAATTAGTCATTTAACAGACTAATAACACTTATAACGACGCTAGAAATGAAATTACTCTGTGATTTATTGGAAGGTATGTGGGGACGTTATTTTTGACATGTTGTGTGGCATCTAGTGAAAGCTTTGTCTTAGCTAGGTGATTATTCGAGAATAACAAATATTAGATTTCCGTCCGCAACACGTTTTTCCTCCCCTTTATACATTCCCTCAGGGGGTGATTTGCGGGATACAAGGTATCCTATGTTCTGTGCTAGATCTCAAACTATCTCCATTACTTACCAAAATATCATCTGTTAAGCGGTTTAATCGTGATAGACAGAGTTGCATTTCGTCGTTGCCAATTTAAAAGCTCTTATGTGTCGCCCTCGCCAAATTTCTTTTTTTTCAGGATCGAATAGTATTTTGCTCCTAAAACATTAAGTACAAACTCTTATGTACGTAAATATCAATTATCTTTGATTATTTTTAACACACAGTCATACAAAAATTTTTCAGGCGGAAATTTATTTTAATTTCTGTAAAATTGACCCTTTACAGAAATTAAAATAAATTTTGAAAAAAAATGATTTGCATGTATAATATTAGTGTGGATAAGTTGTATTGGTAAAGGGAAATTTAGACCCGAGACAATTTAAAAAAAAAGTCCAAAATAAGGTCAAGTTAGAAAATAGGTTGATTAACTTGTTTAATGAAAATTAAAATGGTCTAATTAGATTGCATAACTTTTTTATGTTTTTACTAGTAGGCACGGTTTATTGCACTGCAAAAGTTATACGACTTTTTAGAGGGCAAACACCTCTTTCACAACATAAATATTTTATTGCATCTATTTGAGAAACTTGTTAACGCGTCTTATCGACCCATTGACGTAAAGTACACCTTATAAATCTTATTAGTTCAGAGACACAAAAAGTATAATCCGTTTTTAAAAGAGACTTTGTAGATAAATGTGAAAGTAACCAGTAGCTTATCCTACCGAAGTTAAGTCTTAAAACACACATTCGGCTTATCACAAATTAAAGTTGAAAACTTATGAGCTGTCAAAGGTAAGCACCATGAACTGACAGGAGCAATAAATGTGTCACCGTCTTTATTCTTTTTTTTTGTTGCAGTACCATCAATGTCACAGCACTATTTCATGATTTAAAGGTTCCCTGCCCTTTCTTTGTTTCGAATTTTCAAATTGAGAACGTTGTCTATGACGCAACGGTTTTGGCGTTTGAATTTGGAACTGATGGTTATTTTTAAACATAGAATTCTGTGTTTGTTTAAAATTCGAATTATTCCATGTTTGATTTGTTTTCGATTGTTTTATTTTATGTTATGATGGCCGTTTTGACTGATACAGTGAAGTACAGCTATTTGCGATTATAACGTAGTTATTAATTAATACGAAACTTGAAGAGCAAGACACACGTCAAAACAGCCATTATAGTGTGCCTTTTGTTCACTAACAGTACGTTTTTTCGTTTATGTACCTTTAAAACATAGGGAAACCTAGCTTATTATAAAATAAGCCTTGAGTTTCTGAGTAGATTGGTAAACCGTATGCTCTATGATCACATGAATAAGATGAAATTTGTCTTAATGGCAGATAGGTAAGTAATCATTTTAGCAATATTCACAACAATTCATAAGAGGCTCTACGAAATTTTAGTCTCCTCAAAAGAGCACAATAACTCCCCTTATTTCAGGCTATTTAAAATAGCCATGTTTACACATCGGTGTTGAACATAAGGGGGTGGTGTTAGAAATCGCCATAACGGTCGATAATGCGTCTCAAACTGACAGCTGATTTATGAATCGATGCAGCACACTTTAGATGTTCAATTTAGGAAGTACGTTCAATATCTAGAGAGATTGACGAAACTGAGATAATTTTTAACATTTTTAAATTTTGGACGTGACTTTACATTGTAGATTTGCCGCATATGACATTCACTACTTGGCCGGACCAATGGGGATCGCTGAGAGCTTTCACCCGGTATAAAATTTAAGACAACAGGCCTGAGGGTGCTCAGTTGGGCTCGAAACTGAGAGAGAACACCAGCTCTAAAAGATATTGAAGTGAGGATTGAAGGAAAGCAAAGAGTGAGATTGATGTAACATGGCGTACATGTTTACAGGCTTACCATCTTAACTACAAAAATCGTATTTTTTTTTCATATTTTGATTATTTTGCAGTGGGACGTATACAGGCTGTTTATATATGTTATTTTGAATAAGAAGGTGTAATTAACTGTACCTGATTCTTAAGACTAAAATGTCTATAAACGCGACTTAAAAATGCTCAGCCATCAATTTCCTTCAGTGTAAAAGTTGTGATAATCTCGTCAATTTTTATTGACCTCAACTTTAATGTGTAGGGGACTTGTGTTCATGTTTCCATTGTGCGTTCAGACAGGAATCTCCACGGTTATTTATTGAAGTCTAAACTAGTTTTCTTATGTTTAAAGTTATTTTATAACTGTCTCCTCAACACAATAACAATAACTACTGGATTAATAAAATAAACATTTCTTTT